>NC_136901.1:8066694-8166694 GCF_949606895.1 Notothenia rossii
ATCAGACTCCTTGGCAGCGCTTACCCCTGCTGCAACGTGTTCGAGCAAGACCTTCAACCACTCATGACTGTGTGAAATGGAAAGTGGAATAAAATAATGACAGACTAGACTCCATGCTCCTCATTTTTTTTTAGATGAAATATGCTGCAGGCCCTTTGGCAGTGGTGGGATATTTGAGAGGTTGAAGGATTTATTTTGCATGTAATGTGATGTTGCCGGGCTCTCGACGTGGAAATGGTGACAGTATGTTTTGGTGATGCACCAGAGGCTGTTTCCAACAAAAGAACAACAAAAGAGATGGAGTAAAGCTTTTTCTTTTTACCTAAACGTCTTAATTTTCCTTCAGCCTTTTTGCTAGAGAAAGAGGCAGAACTTGTTTAATCAAACGCTAATTTAAACACTCCCAAACACCTATTATATCCTCCAGTTTCTACTTGCCTGTCGAGCTGCAAGTGTCTGATCACAATCGATGGGAACTCAAGTAATTTAACTTTACACTCTTGAGTAATATTATTTGTAAATATTTAAACGTCATATTTAATACTGATATTTTTAAATATGGAATCATGTATTTAAGTCTCTACCCAAACTAAATGTTGTTTTGCGATTCTTGTATTCTGCAGTTTTGAATAACTATGAAAAATTGTGTTTTTAATTGTCCGCACTGCAAGATTCATATGTAAGCTTTAATAAAACAATGACTTAGGGCTACATGTTGGGATGACGATTTACGTAGAGATGATTGTAGCGTTTGTGCTATGGATGTAAAGAAAAACGTCTTTTATCATGCTACTATTGAATATTTTGTGATTTTAAAGTATTAAAAGCCTTCTCTGACTGATATATACTGTGTCCCTGTTTGTAAAAGCATTCTGGCAGAGACAACATGTGAGGAATATGCTCTGCTTTAATATTTTAGAAAACAATTGGCATTTAAAGTGCAACGTTGGGGCAGTTATGAAATAAAGCTAAATGCTAACCTATTGCTACATCAACTAATTTCAGTATGTTACGCTAGCTAACATTAGCCACCATGTGCTACAGCCATACCATGCTAACTTAAAGGGCCTTCATATTTTCCGTTTTTTTGTGAATACTTTTTACATATAATTCGAATATTATGCTGTTTAAAAGATCATTTTATCCGTAACAAGGTCAATCTTTATGAGCTTGTGCGTCATGGATGATAAAGAACAGTAAAACATCTTAATTATTGAAATTAAGAAACAAGTGTTTTACTGCCCAGGAAGTCAACAATAATTTGTATGAGCAAGAGTATTCTACTTTTCACCTCAAAAGTTGCTTTAACTGTTATTTCTTTGGTCTTAACGGGGTTTAGCTTAGACAAAACACACACACCGGTGGGTGGGAACTTGACTCTGCCTGCGGTTTCCTGTTTCTTCCTCTTCGGCATTCTCTCTCTTCCTGTCTGCGTCTACCACAACAAACATTGAGTCACATGGTAAACTAAGAGATCTCCTTTCTGTCTGCATCGTTACATAATTACTCGGCTAGCTGAAACACATTGAATCTGTGGAATCAAGATGTTATATCACTGACAATGACAAAGGGGGATTTATTTCCTTTGAAATTACCCTGAAGTGTCCATGAAGCTCCTCTGGTAGGGTCAGCTCCTTTTAAATAAGGAAAATGTGATTACAATTTAAACATTTGGATGTTATGTCCTCCAACAAACCGGAGTTGTGCACACTTTTTGAAGTAATTCATCAAACATTAAAGCCAAAGGTTTTCAATGTTGAGGAATTGTCTTTTGAGTAATCCACATAACTTAATGTTCTTACTCAACAGCACACTGTCAAATACCGCTGTCTTATCTGTCGCCAGGGCATCAAAACCTTTTATTTCAAGATGTTGGCGCAAACGGCTCATTCCTCAGATGGAGACACACGGTGTGAAAGCCAGCCGAATAGTTGCAATTTGAAATCAGTTTTATTTTTTTACCTGAAGAACAAAATATAAACCCAGATCCAATACCCCCTTATATAATAAGCCATTGAAACTCTTCAAATATTTACAAAAGATAGAAAATAAAACATAAATAAATATGACTTCCTGCTGCTGCTGATATTTAAAAACAGTAAAACTGTGGTTTGCACGAACATTCCCCCTAAAAAGAGAAAAAGTGTTTATAACAGTAAAGATAACATCTATGGCTAAGTGAGGAAATATAATATAAACCAGAATGTTAGCTGCTCCACTCACAGTGAATAAAACACAGAACATTTTCAGATGTTAGAGAGACACTGGCACATTATGTTATTGCTAAAAAAATATAGCTTGATGACAGGAAGTCCGTCCAGTGAAATACCGTGGAGCAGCTTAGTATGTAAAATCCTTCAGTTGCAAATAATATAATGTGTTGTGTTTTGCAACAAAAAAAGTGTTAGCATGATACAGAGATTGGTGCACACTCCCCCCTACTGGTGAAGACTAGCTTAGACTTAACCCCATAGGGATGTGTGAAGTATTTAAACAATAAGTATACATTTCCCATACAGCAATTTTACAAATGTTCAAAGATTAGGAAAAATATAGGGTGTTAAAATAAGATTTGTTGACGGTTTAAGCAGAAAGAATATTATGAGAACAGTGCAAAAAGCAAACATTATATGGCTTGTGAAAAATCTGAATGGTGATGATAGAAGGAGCAGTCTCAACGTCAGTTTTTGTTTCACAGCTTTCAGAAGTCTTTTTAAGCCACATTAATCTCCAGGAAGCAGCTGGAAACAGCACGGCGGATCCAGAGCAGGCACTTCGCTGTACTGCTTACGGTCTGACTGGCTTTCAGTCCAGTTGTCTTTTATCGAGCGGTTTTCCCACGGCCGCTCCCGGGCCTTGTGTTACAGGCACATGCTGCAGGGAACGTCGGGACAACCCTTCAGGTCTTCCAGATGCACGAGTCCTTGCCAACATCGGGGAGTAGATCATCCGGAGAGGTCTGATTCGTGCGGGTCTTCATCTTTGTTATCCCTCCAAAAGTCACTCTGACTTCTTTAAAAAGACGTTAAAAAATGTGGACTGAAACGGGAAGAAAAGAGAATTATGACACAGCTACCCAATAATGTGGTACTTTATGACCATGACACACATATCATCTGTTAAGAGTCACTATACACAGGGGTGCATAGTGCTGCGTACCGGTACGCCGAACCGGTACTGGACTTGTAAAAAGTTTCGGTTCAAGTCCGGTTAAAACCGGAACGTCGGGAACCGGTACTTACGTATATTCTCCTTTTTGTTCTAAACCATCTAAAACCTTCTATAGATCGAGAAATTTGCGCTGAGAAAAGACGAAAAACATTGTTTTGGCTTCTGATATGGCGGCCATTACTGAGCTCACGAAGTCTCGCAAAATATCGCAACTGCTCGCGAGATCTGTGTGACGTCAAGGGAAGCTGGACACTGACAGCGTGGGATGCTGGTTGCCATATTTGGTAGTGTAGCTAAGCTAACTCCTTTGTATGTATGGTGATATAGTGTCTGCCGAAAGAGCAACACTTCACCCAGACAATGTCAATATGTTGTTGTTCTTGAACAAGAACACATAGACTTGTACTCTTGCATATTGAGTCTTGTATGTACATCACTATGTATGTAGTTGTGTAGTTAGTAAGTAACACATGTAGAGTTCTAGAAAAGACATGGTGTAGACACAAGTTGGAAGGGGGCACAATAAACCTGACGAGTTTGAATTTGAGTTGATTATGAGTTTATTTTCAATTGATAATTAGCTCACAGTAAGTTCACTTTAGTTACTCACACCACTTGACACAAGTCCGGACTTATAAGTCCGGACTTGAACCTGAACCTCTGGACTTGAGTCCGGACCTGAACCTGAATGTGAGTCCAGGTACACAGCACTAGGGGTGCACATAAGTGGTACGCAGGTACGCCTGCGCGGCAACAATCTGAAATGCGTACCGTCACTTGTGTCACAAAGCGCATTTGCGTACCGACGTACTTGTGAGGCTTTTCCAGAAGGCGGTTAGATCACCGGACGACAGAGTCGGTTTCCGTGTGCACAGACAGTGCTGCTGTTAACGTCGGTCTGTACAGCAACACTGCGCTAAAACAGCTGATCACAACATTCACACGCTCTGTGGTCAGGAAGCTCTGCACTACTCCTCCCCCTCCCCGCTGACATGGAACTTTGAGGGGAGCCAGAAGTTGGAGTGCCAAACACTCACTCCAGGTACTCATCGGAGTACCTCACTGAGAAAGTTGTGTGCACCCCTGACTATACAGTCCTCATTAAGGGCGTCGTAAATTCACGATATAATCATAATAACTATGGCAGATAAAAAGTGAGTAATGCCATTATTTAAACGTGTATTGTCTTTATCCATTTGCACGGCGAATATATGTCTGCTGTAACGCCAGAGATGTCCCCGCTGAGGAACAATTAAAATATGTCCGATTTATTTTGTAATATCTATTTCACGACTCACCCTCGTCGTCGGAGTCGAATCCAAAGAGGTTGGAGCACTTCTTCAGCTTGAGGTGACCCTGCAGATCCTCTGCGCTGTTGAAGGTAACGAAGCAGTTGGCGCAGCGTTGTCTCTGCGAAGACGCTGCAGCGCAGGTCTGCAGAGGGGGGGGGCTCTTCTGAGGCAACTGAGAGAACGGCAGCTCCTTCCTCCGCTTCGGCATGGTGATGTACTTCTCATCCAGGTATGCAGTCGGTGGGGGACGCACATACGGCCTCCTACCGTACCCTGGAAGAACTTCCTGTTTCACTTCCTTTGCCGCTTGTCCGTTCTTCAGTAGAATGTAACCAGGGCTGCTGGGTAGAGAGCTCTGTGTGACCTCTTCCTTTAGAGCTTTCACCTCCTTCTCCTCAGTGTTCACAGGCTCCTCAGTCGCTGATGCACCACTCTGATCTTGGCACGTTTTCTTGGCATTCTCTGCGTCACCTCCCTCTTGTACATTCTTGCGCTCCTTATTTGCTGTGTTGGGGTGAATGGAGTTTTCCTCCGTTGTTCCCTTCTGTGTTTCTGTATCTCCCACAGCAGTAGCGCTCTCTGCTAATGTGCTAGCCTGTTTCTCTGCAGATTTGGACTTCTTTAACAGAGATGCTTTGCTCACACCCTTGGGCATTTTCCTATCAACTTTTTTACGAATTTGGTCCTGCTTTTCCTCTTTTCTCTTTTGTGGTTTCCTTGGCTTTCCTACCGTCTGTGTTTTCTCTCCTGAGGTGTTGGGTGGTGCGGTGATGAGATTCAAACCGTTAGCAGGCACAGAGTTAGAGGAGATCGACGTGGCAGGACTTGTGGAGGCAGACGTTGGTTCTTTGACAGGAGTCTTCTTCCGGACAATCTTTGCATTGGCTTTTGTTTCCGTAACCTTAAGCTTAGGAGCAGTTAGGCCACCGTGTCCTGTGGCAGCGCCGCGTTTCTTTACTTTATTCCGCACTTTGTCTGCAGAGGCGGTGCTGATTTCTTGACTCAAACCGTTGACTGCCACAATAGCTGTAGAGATTTTGTTTTGTTTAACGTGATTCTTCTTCATCTGCTTGTTTATCTTAGACTTGGATTCGTTGATTGATGTTTCTGTAATTCGTGCGACATCCTGGACGTGCAAACTCTTTTCTTCTTCTTTTGACTCGATCTTCTCTGCTTTAGTCGTTTCCACCACAGTTTGACTGTTTGGAGCATCAGTCGTGTTCTCATCATGCACAGCCACCTTTGCCTTCGGAGGACGCCCTCTTCTTTTCGGACCTTTTGTGTCGACGTTGACCTCCTTCTTCTTGAACTTGTGCTTCACTTTGATATTGTGTTTTAACGCAGATGAGATGACTCTGTGACTTCTGGTTGTGTTTTTTACTTTTCTCAACATGCGCCTTAATCTGAGATTCGGGCCAGCAGGCTGTGTGCAAGTGTCCTTGTTAGAGAGATTCTTCAATACGTGCGAGTCCTTGGTCTCCTTTTTCTCTTTCAACTCATCTTTCTGAACAGACTCGGCTGGTTTTTCTGTTGACGAATGATGTGTGGCGTCTCCTCTTAATTTACGAGCAGATCTCACACTCACAGATTTATTTGCAGCAGTTTTTGGCTTATGATTTGGCTGTTTCTTCCCGTGCAGAGTGTCGTTGTGTTTGTCTCCCGTTTGCTCATTGGTGTTCTTGTCTGCTTTAGTGGATTTGGAAGCGTAGTGCTCTCTCTCATGAAGATTCAGAGCCCAGAGACAGATAAACAGTTGCGAGCAGCCAGGGAGGCAACACACTGCCTGCAGCGGACTGTGCTTCCTGGTGTGGCGTCGCATTTCTATCCCCGTTTTGAACCTGGCCGCGCATCCCTGATGGAGGCAAGGATGCCGAGGAGCGAGCCGGTGTCTTTCCACGTGGTGCTGAAAATGTTCAAAACTCCACATGACCCTCATGCAGCTGCTACATTTGCCGTCTCCTATACGGAAGGCCAGGTGTAAAACTTTCTCCTCGCCGTTGTGATCTTCGAGAGCGTGGTAAAGGAGCGCAACACGTTTTTTTGACTGGTCTGTAAACCAAGCGCACCCTTTCACCGGACAGCACAGTCTCTCTTTTTCCTCCTCAACGATTTTCCTACTTTCTTTTGTGGAGTCTTGGTTTTCTTGTAACCTGGGACTCTCGGCTTTATCATTTGTTCTTTCTGGAGAAGTCTCCTGTTTTTTTGGCTTAGCTCCCACGTCCTTCTTCGGTCGACCAAACTCTTCCTTTTTGAATATAATATACCCATTTAGCTTCTGAACGGGACTTTTACTGTTAAGGTGCTTTGAAGCGTTTTCTTTCTTTTCATGTAAAGATCCACCGTCCACTGACTTGGATCTCAACTCTCTGGATCTGGACGGGGTTGAATGTGGAAAGTTTATTGATTGAGAAGAGTCTATGGATCTCCTTTGTCTCTCACTACTGCGGTGCCGTGAAGACATGCGCGTGGTCTTGGCTTTGGAAGAGGTCTTAATTGTGGAGACGTTTTTGGTTTTAGAGGCGGAGTTCACTTGAGCGGCCGACTCTTTGCTCCTCTTCAGCTTCTCTATGTGGTCGGACAGGTGCATCATGGCCAGAAGGTCGTCTTTGAACATCGTCCCGCAGAACATGCACTCGTCCCTGCGATAGTGGAACATGGCGTGTGCTATGACAACACTCCCCTTGAAGGTCTTGTTGCAGAAGGTACAACAGAACTCCAGCTTTGATTCCTCCGTTTCTGGTAGTTCGCTTTCATCAAGTGTTTCCAGATCAATAAAGGGAAATCCCTCTTCCTTCACGTCGGAGAGCTCAGAGCTGCTGGAGGTCTTGAGGAACTTACGAGAAACTTTAGATTTCCTTTTCACCACCAACTCCGTAGAGGAGCTGTCCTGTGGAGCTGGCTGTTTGTGATTCTCCAGGTCTCGAGCCAGGGCCTCAGGTGCAAGTTCACTCACCACTTCTGTTACTAACGTCAGAGCAGATATGTCCTTTAAACTGTCTTTATCAGCAGGTGTGACCATTGATCCTTCATGTGTATCATTTTCACCAGGCACAGGTGCTTTGGAGAGGTAAACATCTGCAATATCCACGACGCAAATGCTGTTGTCGACAGTGGGGAGCATCTCTGTGGTGTCCGCTTGGGCCACGGGAGTTTTGCTCGTTTCCGCCTGAGGAGAGAGTAACTCGAGCTCTGGTTTCACTTCCAGGGACTCTGAGGGCGTTGGATCTGCAGCTCCAATGATTGAAACCGTGGCTTTATTTGAGACTGGAGGGATTTGATCAGTAACTAGCGTCTGCGAGACCTCAGGTGGAGTTGTTTTGGAAGCGTCTTTTATATTTTCAGCCTTACAGCCTTTTTCCAAACCTAGAGGTTGAGTCACTTCAGACGCCGTCGATGCTATCGTGACTTTCATCTCGACTGCAGGCTCTTCACAGAGCTCTTTCTCTGAAGATATCGTTTGAGCTTGCAGGACCTTATCCAACAGTGGGACTTCGGTAACTTCAGTTTCCGCTGCTGTAGAAACATTGTTAACTTTCATCTCAGCAGCAGACTTTTTGGAGAGTTCTCTTCCTGAGAATATCTTTCGTGGGACTGCTTTTGAAGTTGGAGCTTGGAGGACTTTTTCCGAAACCGGGGATTTGGCAACTTTTGCCGGTGTCAGCGAGGTGTTTCCAGGTTTAACGTCAGCGGCAGGCTTCTCACTGAGCTCTCTCTGCTGGTCTTTTGGGGGACTTCCCTGCACAGAAGAGCGTGTGATGGTGGACACCGAGCCTTGAATATTCACAGCGCTGCCTCTACCTTTCCTCCGCCGAGCATAACAGTGCAACTGCTGTAGAAACATGGCTGAATCCCGTGCTCTGAGAACCACCTCTTTGCCGTGTACAGGCTTCACAGGTTGCGACGAGGCAGGAACCTTCATTGTAGGTCTGTAAAAAAGCATTTGAGGGAAACCTCTTTGTCTGTTGAACGAGTCCTCAGTAAACGTTCCCATCAGCTCGTTGTCTGGTAGCGAAAGCTCAAGAACTACTTGTGGAGCAGCGGATGGTTTAACAGAGTCCAACGGAAACCCTTTTTTCTGCTTGCTGTTGTTTTTCTTGTCCTTTAAATGAGAGAGTTTGTGTTTGGAATTGTTCTTGAGGTCACCCGATTCAGACCTCCTAACGACGGAGTGCTTTTGATGTTTCAACCCATGCTTTTTAATCCTGGGAACATTATTTCCTCCGTGAGTTCCCGAGTCTTCCAGAAGCCACTTGGGTTTTCTAATCCTCCGTTTCCCTGGGTTTTTCTCTGAGAGCCGTGTAGCCCGTCTAAGTTCTCCATACTCTGCGGCTACATTGTCCTGCAGTCTGTCTAGCTGCCAAAATGACCGCCTCAAAGGCTCCGATGATGGCGACCCTTGGTTCCCCTTCTTCTTTACAGTGTGGTCATTTAGCCGTGTTTTGCCTGTGCCCTTTATTCTCTTAGATGCCGTGTCAGTATCCTCTTTGTGGTGCCGTTTTTTGGCTCCTGTCCCCTTACTTCCTTTCTGACATACTGATTTTCTCAATCGAGAAGCAGGATCTTTGGTGCAATAGCTCAGGATCCATTTGTCCTCCATGATCTCCTCGAGAGCACTGCTAACCACCTTGTCGCTCAGCAGCTTCAAACAGTTGGACCGCAGAGCAATGAGGTTCCAAAACTCTGGGTCAAAACACAGGTCCTTCTTCAAGACCTGCGGAGAGATGGAAAATAAAATGTTAGACCGTCAGCTGAACAGAAACTCTGCCTTTTCTGTGAGGACTTGTTTAAAAAGTGTTCTACCTGCAGGGTTTCAAAGCGAATGTGGTTTCTGATGGGGCTGTGCTCCACGTGGTAGTCCTGATCAGGATGCATGTAAAGAAGGTACACCATCTTGTAGGTGTCAACGGTGCGTTCGAGGAAGAAGACCAGAAGAGCACAGGCCCGGGAAACCTCCAGGTCATTGGGTAGCAGGCCGGCGATGGTTTTGTAGATGAGGGACTTTGTTTTGACATCGCAGGGACGGCAAGAACCCAGCGCGTTAGCACAGAGCTCCACGCAGAACTGGAGACCATCTTCACCAAGCTAGTGACAGACAAACAGAGGTTAAACATCAATATGGAAATGGTATCTAATTAAAGAATATACACCGCGGATTAATGTCTGTCACCTCTTGCAGTACGGCTCTGATGAACGGGAAGATTGAGTTGACATTGCTGGCAGACAACAGCAGCTGATGACTCTCCTCAAGTAGAACTTGCTTGGATGTATTCAATCGATTATGAAGTTTACTCCACACGAAGACGAGATCACTGCGAGGAATAGAGATAGAAAGTGTTAACGCTGGTTTGAATAGGGGCCCTCAATTGGCGTCAAGTCAGATTTAGATTTGCTTACCACAAGTAGCACATGTCTCCTCTGCGTAGCTGCTGGGAAAGAAAGACTCTGCTGAGAGCGAGGAGCACCTCATCCTTTTCCTCACACTCCAAACTGCAGATCATGTGAATTGCATCTTTACCGTTAAAGTCAGCCAGCTAAAAGAATTGATTAAAATGTGAGCATTAGTTAAAGCCTAAGACTCTCGTACACATTTCAAACTTCAAAGAAAGACATTTCCGCATTACAGTCACTCCACCCACCTCTTTATGTAGGCGGTCATGCTGCGAGGTTTTGAAAAGCCAGGTGAGGTAGACCTGGAGGAAGAACAGGTGTTGTCCTGCGGTGGGATGCCGAGAACAACACTTAGCCAGTGCCAACGCTTCACTGACGCGCTCACAGGACAAGAGGTAACGCACCCGCAGCTCGAAGAACACCGGCAGCTCAGAGCTGACGCACACATCCACTGAGGAACAGTCAAGAGACAGATAAGAGTTTACTTTGATATGGCTTCAGAAAATAGCAGGACAAACACAAGGAACAACTATTGAGAACATCGGCAATGAACAAAAACCTATATAACAGGGGAGGGGACCTACCTTCACTCTGAGGTAAGCTGGAGTCACTGAGGATTGCCTGTAAAGCTGGGCCGGCCCAAGGCCCGCCGCTCCGAACCGATCGTTCCACCTGAAGTAAGTGTACATTCTGATGCCTCGCAAGGGACAAGTGACATTCCTGAAAGAGCATGAGCAACATTTTTATTTTGGGAGCATTTTAACCATGGATGTATAGTTCTGAACCGTTTTGAGACGCTAAGAATAAACAGAGATCTGCACTCCATGCTCACCTGGAACGTAACAGTGAAGTGTTTCAGTGGCTCCTGATGGAAGTCCTTCTGGTCAAAGAACAGCAGCAACTCAAAAACACTCCTGTGGGGAAATCAAAAATGATGTGGCTTCCTTTTACCAACCCTGATTCAAACAGACATTCTAATCTTGACGTTGCTGTAAAAACACTGACGGGTAGAAAGGCAGAAGAATGCAGTTAATTATGAAGCTTATAGAAACCCTGAAGGATGGAGTGAGGTCAACAGCTGGCAGCATGCCGGGCATGTTTCCTGGCTCACAAATGAGTTGCTTGAGCCAATGAACACAATCAACATTCAATGTCTTTACTAAATGTTCTATATATGAACCGTTTTGTTTATTTTCTGCTGTTGATGTTGCCAATACCTGTGCACAAATATATAAGGCTTTAAATGTGGTTGACAAATATATAAAAACAAAGGTTTTACTTGTGTCGTTAAATGTTCTCATTGTTCTCTGTAGTTGATTTTAAATGTTTTCTCTCTGTCTGTGAATGTTAAAGGATTCTAAGGTGTTTTATACAGAATCACAGCATGTTTGTGATTGAGGGAAATCCTCAACATGGCGATGGCTGAGCTGGCAGCACAAACTGTGCAACCGACAGCAACGGAGCTAACAGAGCTTGGAGGGGTGGGCTCCGCGCTAAGGAACAGCACCATCAATGATGAATGATAACAGTGCAGAGCAGAGGCCGTTAGCTAGCCAGTATGACATACACACAAGCATGTACTACCATGTATGCCCAGCTGTACCGTCAACGTGAACGCAGATAGGCTTGGATAACAACACAGGGTGCGTGATGTTTAATGTTTGCTTTTCCAAGGACACATTGTGCAAGGCTAACTCAGTGAGGGGTATTAAAGGGTTTCATTCATTCACAATTTGACATCAGTTAAATTGTGAGCCAAGCAAAACTGAACAAACCAGGAACCAGAACACAACACAAACAAACACTTTCTTTTTAAAGGGAATCTCAAAGGGTCTTGGATATGTTGTTGTCCAGGCAGCAATCTAACAATGCCATTGTCAACACAGTGAATTTGCAAAGCTAGCATTAGTGATGAGCAAGAAAGATAGATTTCAAATAAAAAATAACCTTTCAAAGCAGTATGTACAATCTGTGTTAAGTCTTTAGAGCAGGGGCTGTGTGTACTTACAAAGCCAGACTGCTGAGTGTGTGAAGAACATGATCACAGTTTGACGTGAAGAAGGTGGAGGCTCGGGCGAAGTAGCGGAGAGCTTTCTCAAGGATCCTGAGCTGAGGCAACGGCACCTGCCAGCCAGAGGCATGCTGCTCCACCAGCTGCACGGAGAAGAGACAAAACAGAGACAAGAACACAAGGACAGTTAACAGCGTGTACAGTTTATCATGTATAGTCTGCGATATTAGATGTTTAACAGCAGTTGGTGGTACATTGGTGATGCAACAAGATCAAGACCAGAGGCACGTATGCACTGTCAATGTCATCCAATGCTGTCTTCCCCCTTTAAATATTGAAACACCCGGATTTTCTCCACTCCATAAAATGGTCAATCAATTCTGTTTGTGGATAAAACTGTGGGTAAACCAAAATAAGATATTTTAAGGCCGTGCAGCCCTACAACCAATACCTTGGTTTGGTACATTATATGGAAACACAGGAGAAAAGAGAACTCTACATCCACTAATGTATGGTAATGAATCTGTATGGATGAGCCACATCTTTTAATATAAACCTCAAATTAAAAACACATTTGGTACGGCATGTTGACTAACAGCTATTTCAGCAGCTGTCCTTTATAAACACATTTATACTAAAGTGCCCAACCAAAAAGTAACATTTTAGTGCACCTTACATAATACTAACAATCAAACTGTCCAATCCTTAATACAATGTGCTTATATTGCCCTCTAACGGTGGAGATCTAGGTCATCAGACTTGCGCACCACTTGAATGCTGTGAACTGTCACTATGCTGTCTTCAGGCCTTTCTCCAATATATACAATATAAAACTGTAGCACAAGCTTTGGTTTGGCTCGATGGACTCAGTTCAAATCGTTGTTCTTTTTGGTTGCAGCTTTATAACTTGTGTTATCATCAGAGATAGACCTTGAATGTAAGGTTTAAGTGGCATGCTAATGGCAAAATATTATCTCGGATTTGACTACATTATTAAAATGTCAAAGTATGAGGACATCTTGTGATCACAGGGATTATGTCATGTAATAATGCAAACTTGTACATGTGTCTTTGCTTATTAAGATAATAAAGCCATAATAAAAGTTGGTCTTGGAGGCAAATGCATCATAACTAAGGCTGCTAATTGCATAACAACATTAAGATAGAGGTTGGTTTACTCAAGAGAAATTCCTCACTAGCTAACTGATAACCAAACGTGTTGTATACGGCTTCATCATTTGTGTTTTCATCCAGAGAATTTAAAGTTTAAATGGCATGCTGATAGCTCAGAAGCAACACATTTCCTGGATTTGTCCACAGGAAAACAAAATACCCCTTTTCACTCTTGGTGGTAATGCTAAAATATTTACCAGCAATACAAGACATTTAAATGCACTAAGTGTACTTACTGTATCTATGCATTTAGATTAATGCATAACAAACATGTCAACGTAAGAGGACATGTTCGATTGCAGGAATTATGTCATTTAAAACGGCAAAGGTACATTTACACGCCATGTTGGTTAAGACGGATAATTAAGCCTAGTCAAAGTTGGTCTTCCAGGCAAATGCATGACAACTAAGGGTTGCTAATTGCAAAACAACATTAAGTTATAGGTGAGTGTACGTCCACTAAATTACTCCCTGGCTAATTAATAACCAAACTTGTTGTAAACGTGCAAAAAAGTTATCCACTCGGCAGTTTGGTAAACATTCAGCAGACTAACTAATCTAACTTTCGGCAAATTGTGGGCTAACTGGCTAAAGCGATTAGCCGTGTTAGCTAGCTAACTGAACTGTAAACACGCGTCAATATTTTATTGATTTGGTGACTCAGACGATTCGATGATGTCTTTAAATCTGAGGCTGGGATGTCAGTGATAATGTTTACGATATGTTAATGTGATATATTTGTTTTTGAAGCCAATACGAGTCGTTTGCTAGATGCTAACAACCCTAGCTGCTAATGGTAGCTGTGTAGCGGCCAGTTCTGGGGGAGGGGAGTCGGCTAACATATATGCCATTATCTCTGTCAACAAGCCTGTCAACAACTTCAGCCACGGCTCCTTACCTCGCAAAAGTCGGAGCAGAAAGGCTTACTGTCGGCCTGCAATTCTTCACTTGAGTAGCGGCCCAACAAACTCTCTAATTGTTTTTCTAGCCCCTCTAACTCGCACCCACTGCCCTCCTCCGCCATACTGCCTGTGTAGTCTTGCTCGTAGCAGCAGCTTCAACACAACACATACATCGCCACAGACGGCGCTGATTGGATACTGCCATCGTAAAGGGGTTCGCACCTTTACTAATCCAGCGTGCACCGGAGAAGAGCTCGTCTGGGCGGGGACTTACGTCTGCAATTAAACACAGGTAGCATCGAATGGAGTCCCGCCTATACGGTAGTAAGTGTTCACTATAACATGCGCCACAAACCACATGGCAGACACAAACACAGCGCGTTAATGAGTGTTAATATTTGCGTCTACGTCTTGTTGTATAAATTAGGAACATTTAATTACGAATATATTAGTCATTCCAGGTTGCGTTCAGGTACTTTTTGTAAACTTGTATATCACCCGAGTCACCTTAACTAGAAAATATTTGGTTAGTGACCTGTTAAAATAAAGCAACTTCAACATTCATTTTATTATTTGATTATGAGGATATTATTGGGTCTGAAGTTATGCAACACGGGAAATTAATAAAAGAAACTCAATTAAATAAGTTTAATGTTGATTTGTTTCTAAATAACATAGCAATTTTAGCGAAAACTCCAGAAATAATTTTCAAACAGTCAGATAATACCGTAAAAGCTTTATTTAATCATACACATTCATTAAGGAAAAATAAAAATGAAATAAAAAACATTTATCTCAGACATAGTAAAGATTAGATACTTTAACTCTACAGTTACATCACAGGCGCTGTGTTGAAAGAAGAAAGCCCACCAAATCACCAATAGATTTAACTCTCTTTTTTGGGCACATAAAAAGAGCAGCACTGGGAAGATAATATGCTAATATCCAGCAGCTATCTACTTCTTTATCTGATCAATTAGATTTGATACATGTCTATGTCTTTTATCTGATGTTTGATTGACAATGAAAAATGTTGACAAATAAAAATAAAAGTGGAACGCAGATGCCTTTTTTAAGACCCTGATACAAAACTAAAAGCGTTCTTAAAAACATACTAAAGATTTGCTTTTAGCACTAAAAGTAAATATAATAATCGATCATTTAAAATCATAAGTAACCCTATACATACATGCGCAACATGTTTTGTTTATTATTCCTTAAGACTCATTTTCTGAAATACAAAAAAGGATCAGTTTTTTTTTGAGAACTAACCTCAATCAAATAATTTCACAAGATTATTATTATATCTTCTTTGTTGGTGTTAAAAAAGCTAGAGCGTTTTGGTTCAGTTCAGCTCGTCGGTGGACTCCGACATGGATCTCTCCCTCCTTTCCCGCCCTGTGACAAAGGCTAGCAGGTCGACGGCGGTCACCACTCCGAAAACCATCTGCTTCAGGCTGGGAGAGCCGTCCGTCAAGTCTGAGGGAGAAAAGGATGGAAGAGAGAGCCGTGATGAGTAGGATAGAGATAACAAAATGATCAATTAACCATTCGCTTACTCTTTTAAAGGGGTCCTATTATACTCATTCTAAGGTTCATATTTGAAGTGTGTGCCTCTACTGTGACTACTGTGCTTTAATGTGCGAAAAGCTCTTTCTTTTTCTCAAACATATGGAGGGATTTCTCAACTTGTGTTTTTGTATACTGCCACCAGAGGGAGCCAAAGTTACGCAAATACATTTTATCAGCTTTTTGGATGAAGAAAAATGCACCTACAGGTTAGGTTAATGACATTTTACATACATGTATGTGTGTGTGTGTGTGTGTGTGTGTGTGTGTGTGTGTGTGTGTGTGTGTGTGTGTGTGTGTGTGTGTGTGTGTGTGTGTGTGTGTGTGTGTGTGTGTGTGTGTGTGTGTGTGTGTGTGTGTGTGTGTGTGTGTGTGTGTTATACTTACATTGGATCTGTTCATGTACCACCAGGGCAAAGTGGTCAGTCTCCAGAATGCGGGATAACTTCCCCAAATTATCATTCAAACGGATCTAAAATAAAACAAATAATAAATAACATCAATATTAAGATAATCAATTAAGCAAATTATGCACAATGGCGTACAATGTATTTGATCAGTGATACATTTGACAAAATGTCATTCAAATCTGGTTATTTCACTGATTTAAGTCCCAGTTAATATTTGCTCACCCAAATATAAACTATAATGATAGTTATAAAGATTTTTCTTTCTATCTTTTTCTGTTTTTATTTTTTGTTGAAGAAATGTAAATTACATAACACAACGACCAGTCGCTTGGAAAATATAAAATGAAACAAAAGAATAAAAAAAGCTCACCTGTTTGAACTGCTTGTAGAGCACTTTGCTGACGGGGTCCGACACCTTGATCTTCCCCGCCAGGATACAGGCCAACATGTTCCCTAGTGTCACCATGCCCAGGATTAACCTGCGCACACACACGTTCAAACGTCAGTATTCGGATTAAACACAATGTACCAAGGGGATGCAGGCATACGGTATGTCAGTGCGACCGGTATCTACTTTCTCTTTCAGGACACTCACCCAGCCTCGTCCACCACGGGCGCCTGGTCGAAGCCCTTCTCCTTCAGGATTTTGATCGTCCTCTGACAGGTGACGGTGGGCAGCACGGTGAGCGGGGCGGACAGATTCAAACCCTGCAGCCTCAGGTTCCACCACCTGAGGGGCACATATGTAACCTAACTTTAGATTTTTACTTCAAAAATCATAGTGGTGTTACTACGTGGAGACTATCCTGCTGAACAAAACGTGTAAGTATCAGAAGTGTGTGTTACACATACCAGGGTTTTTTCACCATCAGGTCCTCCTCACTCAGGAAGCCCTTCTGCACCATCCACTTGTCACTCAGGAACTTGGACCTTGAACGAGGAAAGACTCACTTTTATATGCGATAGCTAACCTAAAGAAAAAACCTAAAAATGATATGTATTGTGGGACCATCATCTAACATCAATATTATTATTATAATGTTTTTCTGAGAAGCTCTCTTAAATAATTTATTATAAAAGCTGATCAAGTATTTGTTAGAGGAGTTTTCATGTGGAAAAAACTATCTGTAGCTGCTTTAACTACGTACAAATGTTTTCCTTACATGTAGTTGCGGACGGAGTCTGGCAGGATGACCACACAGCGCTGGCCCTCCTTCAGATCCTTGGCCATATTCACAGCCGCAGCCATGGCCGTCCCAGAGCTGCCACCTGATACAGAAAACAGCTAAATGTGAGTCGACCTCGTCCCCTCACCCACACGCCTGGAGTCTAAGTCAGCAGGAAACCTGAGCTCACCGCACAGCAGGCCCTCCTCTCTCATCAGCATGCGGGACATGTTGAAGGATTCCTCGTCGTCCGACTTGTACCACGTATCAACGACCTGAAGTCACAGAGATCATGTTAAGTGTTGGTGAAAGTCAGGCACACATAAGAAAAAAGGAGGTAATAATAAAGGGGAACTCACTGATCTGTCGAGCACGGTGGGGATGAAGTCGTACCCGATGCCCTCCACCTCGTACTGGGTCTTATCGGTTTTGTTGAGCTGCTCGGGCTCGGCCAGGATGGAGCCTTCTGGATCAACGCCAATAATCTGCACACAACGTAATTAAGGATAACATGTATTAGAGACAGATATTGTTTTCTTTCAAGCCCAAAAAGAGACTTGTTTCTGCAACATTTATGTCTGTGGGGATATTGTTTATATGAGATTGATTAAAGAGGCCCTATTCTGCTTTATGCTGTTTCTCTTTCCTGTAGTGTGTTATACAGACATACAGTCAATGGTCTGCAAAGGTTCAAGTCCCTGTGTTCACTCCCACACAGAACGAGTGAGTGTAAGGACACTCACCTTGATGTTGGGGCATCTTTCTTTCAGTTTGCGGGCGATGCCAGTGATCGTCCCCCCCGTGCCGGCGCTTGCCACCAGCATGTCCAGTTTACCTGTGAGGAGTGGGGTTAGGTCCAAATCAGTTATGAAATACAAATAAAAGGCTTTTTTTGTCATTAATGAAATTTGCAATCATTATTGAATTCATATTATGGTTTGTGTATTGATAAGATATGCTCGTACCGCCGCACTGCTCCAGGATCTCCTCGGCCGTGGTGTCGTAGTGAGCCAGAGGGTTGCTCGCGTTGCGGTACTGGTCCAGGATGTGAGAGTCGGGGATCTCGTTTTTAAGACGCCAGGCGACGCCCACGTGAGATTCCGGCGAGTCGAAGCGAGCGCTGGTGGGCGTGCGGACGATCTCCGCTCCGAGAGCTCTCAAGACATCAACCTATCAAAGAGGAGAAAAGTGAAAATGTGCGAAAGACATACAAATATTTATAAAAAACAGAAGGTAAAGTGAAAATGAAGCAAAACTGGGCCGTTTGAATCGACAGGGCTCACCTTCTCCATGCTCATCTTCTCCGGCATGACGATGATGCAGCGGTATCCTTTCACAGCTGCAGCCAGGGCCAACCCAATACCTTGAAGAAAGAGAAAAAAAACACATAAACCTAAAGTTTTACAACACTGCAATTAACATACCAAAGACTCCTGTGAACGTAATGAAGTATTATTTGAGTTATTTGAAGGATTAAAGTAACGTGTTATGGCAGGAAAGTTCAATCTGGTATATTCATTTTAATGTCACCTTATATAGAATGT
Organism: Notothenia rossii; assembly: GCF_949606895.1. Classification (NCBI taxonomy): domain Eukaryota; kingdom Metazoa; phylum Chordata; class Actinopteri; order Perciformes; family Nototheniidae; genus Notothenia; species Notothenia rossii. Next base: position 8,085,321 of record NC_136901.1, read on the forward strand.
GTGTTAAACTTGTGATTTCTGCATTGAGTGACTTCTGCCTAGCAGATACCAAGAAGAGGCCCCTAGGGTCTCTCTGTTAATTATCAATAGTCCTTGCAATTAACAGGGGAAGTCCCAGATACAATTTCAGATACTGTAGTTAAAGTCTTGTAGAATTAATGTTTATCTCCTACACATCCTGCAGGCCTGGAGACTTGGGTCACCCAGCAGTAACCAAGATAAACGTCCTTTTGAGCTTATCAATAAAATGTATTCATTCCTAGTAAGCTGACTTTGGGGTGAAGGGAAGTTCAGGGAAGCCATTAAGCCACAAGAACAATTAAACTTCTGTTAATCAACCAAAACTCATGACTTTCAGGGGACAGGACATTCGGACCTATGACAAGGGTCACTTCCTAGAGAATATGTGTGTGTATTTCTTACTGTGATCAGATGTCCTGTATAATCATTTATCAACTATTCCTGTATTGGTGTTTTATTTGATTCCTCTGCTTTTATTCTTTCATATGTGGGTACTGGAGGGCTACAAACAGTGTGGAGAAATTAGCTTAAACATGTTTTATTACTCTATGGGAAATGGAAGCAGCATGTCAAATGATCAGGGAAATCTACTTGTTTTAAATAGATGTGTGTGGTTGATTACTTTGTATTAATAATAACAGTATGTGTAAAGGAAGCTGGAAATATGCAATGTGAAACCTTTTATTTGAAATAAAGATTCTGCAGGGAATATTCTTAAAGAACAATAGCTCAAGTGTCTGGAAGAGCTGCAGGCTAAATGAGTGTGCGGTACTTTTGAACTGCTTGAGATCAGAGCTGATGTTTTCCTCTTGTTATTATTGTTTGAGGTTAAGGTAACTCACATGTGTTATTTGTATAATCCAACTATAAAAAACTATATCTTAAACCTATCTTTATAAAATGCCAAAAGTATGTGAAACTTGCAAGGAGGGGTTTGTTATCTCGAATGTAAGGGTCGCCTCTGGCTCGCGCTGATTGGCTGTCTTTTCTAAGTGGAGGACCCCTCGGGGGGGGGGGGGGGGGGGGGGAGCCGCATAGCTCCTCCTGGGGTTTTGGATATAAGCCTATGTTTTCTTTAAACCAGCCTCTTCTTTTCTTCAAACTGACCAGATCCGTGAGATTGGAGGAAGAGCAAGAAGTACTTCCTTTGTGTTTGTATTTGTATTTGTATTTGTATTTTTACTTTTTATCATTAAAACAAGATTATTGTTTAACTTGCATTCTGGTGTTTCTTAATCCCTTCCTTTTTACGAATTTACCCAGCTTATCAAACGACACGCGGAGACGAGGTTGGTTTTGAACATCCTCCAAATCTCCAACAGTAACCCCCCATAGCAACACCTTAACCCCCCATAGCAACACATGCAGTTAATCACCAGTGTTTCCAGAGGTGGGCTCGATGATGGTGTCTCCAGGTTTGAGGAGCCCCGCCCTCTCCGCGTCCTCCACCATCCGCAGGCTGATCCGGTCCTTCACACTCCCCCCCGCATTGAAGTACTCACACTTGGCCACTGCAGAAAATACACAACAGAAAAATCATGTAATGTGGCATACTGCATTCTGTTAAACACAACACAAATATATATAAAAAATAGCCATTATTTTTATTATTATAAAAGAAGAAATGCTTTATGCAAGATGTTTGCTTAAAGTTATTTTCCATCTGCTGTCCCCTCACACTAGGAATTATAAAACAAACAAAGTACAATACAAATATAATGTTGCACTTTGTGCAAAGGCGGTGCAGTTGATGCAGAAAAACCTGAAGAGATACAACCGAACTTAACTGCCCTGATCCGTTATATTTAAAAATACTCCTGAACTACAGTAACCTGTCTCACTGCAGCACCCGCCTGTTTACAATGTTTCATAAAGTGCTAACAGTCACACCTTGAGTCTGAAGTGAGAGCGTGTCTGGGCTTGAGAGCTGCATGACTTACATAATTCACATTTGAGTCCAAAGGCTTTGGGGATCTTGTTGACGCGCACCAGGGGGGTGTCGCCGATCCGGTGCAGGATGTTCGGGAGAATGGCAGGAGCCACGGATCTGAGGAAGAAACAGTGTTTTTACAATAATATGCACACCGCTGAAATCTAACTCCACGTGTTGTTTTATTATTTACTGCTGCAGGAGATAACAACACTTTGTGCTGTGTGTTATTTACCAAGGGCACGCCCCATGAGTTTGGTAGAACTGGTTTCAAATGGAATAAACAAATTCATAAAAGTAAAATCCATCAGTCCGAAGACATATATTTAAAAATGTGTAAATCAAAATATATGCACTGTTGAATAAGAACATATGAAGATATAAGAACACAGTTAAGAGTGCTTTAGCTGCAGATGGGGAAGTCTAGTAAAGTGGTGACAGGAACATTTTAATTTTTAATTTGTTTCACGACATCTCACCGACCTGGGAACCTGTGCATGAGGGGACTCCTCTCTCGAGGCCCCCAGGGTCCACGTGCAGCGGCTGGGGAGGTCAGGCCTGATCCACTTCCTCTCAGCCACCGCATTCTTGGTGTTGATGTGCTCCTTGTTGATGTGCTCCGTGTCGATGCCGTTCAGCGGGATGGAGCCCTCCCGGAGTTTCCCTTCTCCGTTGGTGTGGCTGAGCAGCTTAGCGGCGTGGGGGCACACCACCGGGCTCTTCATGGGGGCCTCCTTGGTTGAAGGAACTGATGGCATGGCTTAGTCTGGGTAGAAGAGAGGAAATGAGGATGTGCGATGATAAATCTGTGGCGTTTTTAAATGTTCAGGGGCAGTGCAAGGGACTGTAGAGAGTGAGGAAGCACTCTGATCCTGTCCTTAAGTAAAAGTAGAATAACTACGGCTTCAAAGTACTCAAAGTAAAAATGTAATTTAAAGGGGCCCTATTATGCTAAATTGTATTCAAAGTTGTGTTTGCTGAAAGAGGGCGTGCACACAAAGCCTTGAGGAATATTTTAGTTACTTAGCGGATTCTTTAAACTTGTTTGTCCCATTAAGCCTACTTCTCATGGCTCATGAAAGCAAACACCAAACCACTCCTTTCTTTCTTCCTTCCCTTAAACGCTGAGTCATTCCAGCGTTGACAAAAATAAAAGCTCCATCGTGCTTAACTATCATCCTCTTCCCTTTTTGTCCTCCAGAATTTCGACAAAACTTTTAAAAAATCACGATAAGCAAACAAATGAGTCGGACCAGTTTAGCTTTCATTATAGCTTTGTTGGTAAAGGGAAGAAAAGGCTTCCGGCTACGGGCTGAACAAACTTTTGGTAATATTACATCAGTCATATGAAACCGGTCAATGAGCAGAATATGACCTCTTTTGGTAATGTTCATTTCTGCTTTTACTTCAGTAAACAAACCAAGTTCTTCTTCCACCTCTGTACGCCCCTATACAGGTTGGCATATCTGTTTTCTTAATGAATGCATCCATCAGGTTTCTCCACATCGGAAAGGCAACAGATGAACCTTCACTAACACACAGTGCAAACACCGAGGCCAGCTGTTAAATAGTTCAGATGACGTCCGCCACACAGTGAAACAACGTCTGCTAAAGCAAACAGCTCTGCATGCCAGGGAAAACAGCCCTGATATATATTGCTTTAGAGTTAGTGACGCTCTAGTAAACCCCATGTTAGGTAAACTATGGAAAGAAACTAATAGTGCACAGGGGAAGCAGTTGATTAATGATACTAATACTCAATTGTGAAGCACCTTTTTTCCAAGCGAACTACATTGTATTAACTACTCAATTGTATTTGGTGACTTTCCAGCATTGCTATCTATCCAGAAAAGGACAGAGAGCAATCTAAGGTGCTACTCCCCCTTTCCTGTGTATGTGTCACTTTCATTCTTGATATCAGATCTCTGCAGCCACTAAAAGCCACACTGCTGTGGTTCTACCGTCCACAGTATCAGTGGTTGGAAAGAGTAGGTGGTCTCTGGTGGTTTTGCGGGGTTCAACTGGGGCAACGTGATCCTCCGTGAAAGAGCACATGCAGAACTGAGCCCAGGCTGCACAACGGAATAAAGATTTACCAAGAGGATTTACAGAGCAGCAACTTCATTTTTTGTTAATAAGCCACACTTAAGCCAATAATCAAATACCTACCAGGCTGAAGGAAAACCAGTACAAAAATCACCTGATCTTAACTTGGCAGCTTTAAACCCGAGAAAAAACATTGTATCAGACTTGGTTATCTGCTTTAATTGTGGCATTTCTAATCTCCCTCGGTATGTGCTGTGCTCTCAAAGCTGTACGCAGCCCCTTTATGATGTAGGGCTATTTAAAAAGTCACATAACTGCCCTGCCAGCCACGTTGTATCAGCTGGTCAATAGAAGAGCACACTATAGATATTCATTCAGCCATAAAACATTGTGGGCCAGCAGGAATGCATGGGGTAAAGAAACAATGTAAAACAGCAGGCATGTAAACCTGAAATCACATGGTCAGTATAATGTGACTGTGATTCAATGAGTCAGGGAACGAGTTTAATGGCCATTGCAACTAATTGAGTTGAAAGCAATACAGCCACACCAATTAATCTTAACAAAATTGTGTATTTTAAATCAAAATGCCCGGATTAGTTCCACCTGCTAAAATGTTAATAATTAGGCTTTTTTTCCGATAAAAAGAATATATACATTTGGTTTTTTAACTGTTAAGGACAAATAAAGGAATTTTAATTCATTATTGTTGTAAACAAAGAAAATAATCGGTTTAATCGATCAAATCAGATGCAAATCAATCGCTGGCCGTAACTTAGGAGTTTTTAAATCAAAATGCCATAATTTTAGTAGTTTTACCTGCTCAAATGTGGGTATTTCCTGCTCTTTTTTACGATATAAAATAAATATATTAAGGCAAAACAAAGAAATACAATTAGTAGCTGCTTATTCGATCAAATAAGGTACACATGAATTGCTAGTTGTAGCTGCATTTAACACTATTAGCCGTTGCATCTGATGGAAATGTGAATATAGTACATAATAAACTGCAGCTAATACAAAATATAAATGATTGAGGACATTAAAGAAGCTACAAGATTCAGCACTGCCTGGAAGGATAGCAGAAAATGAAAAACGTAGACGTAACCGTAACATATAATATCTAACAATATATATATATCGAGTATAGTATAGTGCGGGGAAACGTAATTATAAATCAGATCAGCTGTAAAACAGTGCAATACCATGCTACTGTTACGTATTTCGCTGTTGCATCAGAACCTGATCAGAACCGGTTTTCTCAGTAAGTGACCATTACCTCGTTTTTTACACTTCTTCTCTCTGATATTTGTATTACGCGTTAAATCCCACTCACCTTGTGCTTCAAATGTGCCCTAAAAGCTTTAAAAGAAACACAAATTCACAAAGAAACCCCGGCGTAGACGATCATCAAGGACAACAATGAGGAGTGAGCAACTTCCGATGGAGACAGCCATATTGGTGATGAACCACGTGGACCAAACGGGGAGGACGTAGGCAAAGTTTAACTGCGCTCTCTGATTGGCTGCAGCGAGGGCGTCTGTTCAGCCTGCTCAGCCAATCAGAGCAGAGACTTCCAATACGGGTTTGGGAAAACGCTGTGTTAAAGTTACCAGCACCATCTGTTTACCTTTTATTGACCAAACACAGACTGCATGTACTCTGGACGCATGTGACATCTTGAGCTCTTCTCATGTAATGGCTGTCGGTAATATTGCGTCATTCACAGTGTAATAAAAACAGTTAGCATAAAAGTAAGCAATGTTTAGAATTTGGAAACACATTGAGATGACTTTAAAACCTTATTTTAACTCATATCTTGGCAACGTTTCCTATACACTCAAAAAAGGTAAGCCATGTTCATATAAACAAGTGGTGCAAGTGCAGAATTACAAATCTGTTTTATTGAGAAAGCGACATGAACTTGTCTTAAAAAAGGGAATAAAAGAAAACAGAGAAAGAAAACACTTTCAACAATTCACCAATAAAGAAAAATAACTGTGTCATCACTGCTGTGGATGAGAGAGGGGGGGGATTTGGGGATTTGGGGGGGGGGGGGGGGGGGGATTTGGGAGAACATGGGGTCGGTCTCGGCTTCTTTCAGAATCGTCCGGAGCGCTCTCGGTCCCTCGACCTTCTCGGCCTCTCGCGGTCCCGCCGCCGGTCCTTGGATCGGGAGCGACGTTCCCTGGGGCGCGAGCCAGGGTCAGGCCTGGTGGCAGGAAAGACAAATTAATCCACAAATCCTTTTCTGACCCCCAAGCATGAATGTAAAAATGTCTTTACCCTTTCCTGCGGCGGCCGTACAACTCCCGTCGAAGTTCCCGCGATATGGGTTTCAGGTGCATGAAGTTGCAGAAGCCTCCTCTGGTACACTCCCTGCAGGAAACCCAGCACAGGAAGGGTTAAAGCTCACCCCACTGGTATTTAATGGAGCCGGGCCATGAAGGAAAAGTTTGTTACACAATCTGAGCAACATGCGAGCCCACCAGACGAGAATCTGATCTTTATCACCCCCCCCACACACACACGTCCGTGCTATCGCTGGCGGAGCAAACAACCCCCGCTCCAATGGAAAAACACTGACTGCTCGCACCCTCGCACTGCAAATAACATTTATCTTTGCATTTAAAATGATAAATCACACAGAGAATATATTTAAAAGGAGCAGGGCAGATAATATTATTATTGTTTGTTTGTGTGCGGTTTTGATCTGAATCTGCGGGCATTCTTCAGTGTCTCACCCCATCTCATACTGGCGGCAGCAGGCTTCCCTGAAGTCGGTGACGGGGGAGAGCTCTGAGTGGACGGCCTGGGCGTTGAACCAACGATTGTTCAGGTCCATGACGGCTTTCTCTGCGTCCTCCTCTCGGCGGAACTACACACAGGGAGTACAAATACTTAGGATATCTGAGGGAACATGAGAAGTTGCTGCAGCGAATGTGAAACGAATGAACACAATGAAACTGTATTTACATAAAAAGCTAGTTTAATCTAACATGGCCTTCAGTGTTTCTCCTCCTTCCTGCCATTGCACTTCTTTTATCATCTGGTACGCATATTTGATGAAAATGAACTATAGGAAAAGGTTTTTTGACTCAAGAAGGTTTCACGTTGGAGATGTTACTTCTCTACAGACTTTAGAAGTGATTGGGCTCATGGTTCCTGCTGGATGAAAGTAAGAAATCCATAAAGGTGGGAGAGCTTCAGTCTGCCATCAGATCAAATCATTTGAAATAAAGTTGTGTAACATATTCTGTTCTGCAAGGTGTCACTAAATTCAGCCGCATCCTTATGGGATTGTTAATTCAGTGTTTTTGCATTCGCTCCCTCTCTCGTGAACACATTAAGATCCGTTACCAACCTTAACGTAGACATTTCCGACGAGGTGGTCGCCCAAGTTGTCGCACACGTTCATCTCCTCCACCTCTCCGTACTTCTCCTCCATCTCTGCGAACACCTCCTGTATCGGAAATGAGAGGAAAAAAAATAACAATTAACAAATGAAACGGGATATTGATGAGGTTTTATTAATACTCATGTGATACCGTTATGTATTATGATACAGTTTACATTTGGATTTATATGACCTTATCCACATATCCAGGGTTGATAAGCAAGGTCACAATTAGGCAAATAAAACATTTGTAAATATGAAGGACTCGTATGTTGACGCCACGTCGCCATGTGTGGAAAGACGGCGGCACAAAGGGTCACTCACCTCGAAGAACTCGTCGTAGTGCTCCTGCATTTCCACATCGGTGACAGCACCTGCAACATGTCAACAAGGGACGGTCAGGGCAACACCAGAGGGACAGACAGTGTTCACATGGGCCGTGTGGGTTTAAACAAACACGTCTAACTGACGCCTGAGAAGTCTGGCTATAACAGTGACACCCTGTACATAGATCCAGAAAGGTGTGTGTGTTAGTTGTTGCCAGAAGCTACTCTATTTCATAGAAGCAAGGAAACTAGAGCTGATCCCTCTTAGTCTTCTCCACAGTAGCGTTTACTTTGAAATGAGTTGATTTTGAATGATCGTTTTGAACATTGCTGTACGACATGGACTCCGGTAAACATGCAGTTCAGCATGTGTCCTGTTACTCTATCTCCAGGAAAAGATGTGATGCGGTTCACTGGAGGAACAGGTTCTACGCTGAGCCAGATTTATGTGGGGGGGTGGGACACAGTAAGTTAAGTGCAGTCAGTGCTGGAGGTTCCTGCGGGATGAAGGGAGAACTTACAGTGTAAGCCAGGGGTCGGCAACCTTTTTCATATGAAGTGCCATTTAAAAAAAAAAAAATGTATCAGCGTGCCAACGATCGAGAATTATCAACAGGGGGAGGGGGGTTGAGGAGCTTGACGCTCGTCAACTATCAGCCTCGCTGCGGGGAAGCAGTGTGTGGACATCATGTCAGCGCAACTTACATGATGCCGAATTTAACAAACACATTTAAACAATTGGTTTAGACGGCATAATAATAAGGGCGATCGTCCGTTCTGTGATTTTCCACAGCACACATGTTATGATATTAGGTTCATGCAGAGTGAGATGAGGTCGCTGTCCCTTTAAGAGAGAGAGAGAGAGAGAGGGGGGGGGGGAGGTGGCTTGTGCATGTGTGTTTGTGGATGGTAGAGATAATTGTCTGTACTCCTTACGAGATGTTCTCTCCTGGTCCACTACTTTAAGGGCTTGTTTTCCTTCATTTAGTTTGTATTATTATAGGATATTGGCTGAAAATGGGCTTAAATGTTAGGCTTTTTTATTAAATTCCCATTTAGTGTTGGATTAGTTAAGCATCAACAAGCTGTGATTTCAAAAAGAGTTTTCGTTTCACTTTGGAGTTGGAAAACAAGAAAAACACATGACATACAGTTGATGTAATACGCTCGTCTCTTATCGTGTTTCTCAATTCTGAGGATGAGTACACTTTATTACCCTCACTTTACTGCTCCGATGAAACCTTGCCAAACAATGTTGGCTGCTCATTCACAATAATGAACCATGTTTCCTGGCTGGTGAAGAAGTCTTTTCTTATTGTGTCCACAAGGCAGTCAGTTCCAGGGCTTGGTTAGATGTGCTTCAGCCACAGCTGAACACATTGCTGTCCCTTCTCATTGAACTCGGCCAAGTCCGATGTTGTGCAGGGTTGCTCCAGCAGGGGGCATATCAGGAGGTGTTGCAGTGTTCAGATTTGAGTTGTTTGTCTATGTCATTAGCAAAATTCATGGGAGTGAATGATCTAAAGCGCTATCCAAAAACTTGGGAATTGCATACGACCGCATTGTGTTCCAAGTTTAAATGTAAAAAAAACCTCTTATTGATCTTTAAATGTTCCCAGGATCGCGTTATATTTAAAAATCTATCCTTACAAAGAGATCATTTCCAATCTAGTCTCTTATCTGATTATAAGGGTGGTGATAAAGGACATTTTACCAGATCAACATATCTGTTGCCAAAGTGTCTCTTGGCCCAGTGATTGCAATGCTTTTAAAAAGGCCCTATTGTGCTTTATTATTATTATTATTATTATTATTATTATTATTATTATTATTATGACCTTTCCTTACATTTACTTGAAGCACAATTTCAATACGGGGCTTCAAGGAAAAATACACACCTCAATTCTAATGCACTCCCCCCTTAAAGAGCCTGTGACACGAGTTTCCCCATCATCCAAACCCATCAATTTGAGTAAATATTGTCCCCTTGAAAACCGTTACTGAACTGATTTTGGATATTTGTACTTTGATAACCATTAATCTCCCCTTCAATGTTGACCATATTCTGGATCTTCTCTGGGATTCTTCAAATCCCGCCAAATTATGTGTGACGTCAATGCGGGCACAGCGCTCCAGCTGCACCGTTCAGGATCCCAGCATCTGCATGTAAACGCACGATGGCGCACACAGCAGCAAGCTCAGACAGCGATGAACGTCTCTGAGAGCTCATATGAGGCTGAAGGATCGGTTTATGTTGTATCTGTTAGAAGTTTAGGAATTAGTTGCGTCAATATGGGCGATCATACGGTCATGTAGCCAGTGGTGGACTGGGACTAAAAATCATCCCGGGACTCTCGACCGGCCCACTTCGGTACCGCTAGTAAGTTGTCAACGGGGGGAGTGGGGGATGTGCTAGTGACTTATCCGACCAGCCCACTTCGGTACCGGCCCCAGTCCGCCACTGCACTCAGCCCAGCCCACGTAAACTGTCAACGGGGGGAGCCTCACTGCGAGGAAACGGTGGACCTAGTGTCCAGATCGGCTTCCCCCAAAAATTCAAAATGATTTGAAGGAATTTTCCCGCGATGTTCGAAATTATTGATATTTATCGGAATGGTATTGCACCTTCTTTTTTAAACTGACGGTTCGAGATTAATAGTAGCCCAATATTTCATTGCACAACAGTTGTTAGGAGGCTGTCACAGGCTCTTTAACACACTTACCTGTGAGAGAGGCACTGCTTCAGCTCTAAGAGTCTGGGCTCAACATAGTAACAACACACACACTTGTTAGTATTCCCTCATTAACAGCACACTCTGTAATAGTGCTTGTGTTTTGGCAGGAAGGCTCAACTGCACAAGGTTGAAAAGCAGATAGTGGATGTATCAGAAGCGGGGGCTTTTATTGGTATTATTCACAGTGAAATATTAGTTTTTTGGATACTTGGGCAACAATGGGAGCTGAAGCAGTGCCTCACATGTGGAGTTATATGTGAGCACCACTGTAAAGGTAACACAAAGGGAGGCTGCTGACAAATGTTCTACTTACAGCGAGAAGAGTCGGCCGTCTGTGTGCTGTTCTGAGGATTACGGTAGATGTTCTGGATCAAGATGGTCTGCAGGGCAAGTATTTGGTCAGACAGCAATATTGACATATAAAGCCCCTATATTGGGAGAACAACTTTACGGGCATCCTCACCTGGCTGAAGGTTGGTTTGTTGTGCAATCTCGAGCAGCGGTCACCATGTCTGCAAGCGCCAATTTTAAAATAGAAGGAGCAGTTGACCCTGGAAAAGAAGAAAAAGTCCAACAAAAAAAAATCATTTAGTACTCGTTGCCAATTATAATTATAGAACAAACTCGACTTATTTGTGGCCACTGAACAGTTCAACAATTTTCCAGTAAATAGCGTATGTGTTGGGGACTATTTTCCGCCGCGGATGTAGTGAGCTACCGAGTATTTATGGTAAAAGCGTAACGGTGTGATGTGTTTGTAACAACTTTTTGACCAGCCTGGAGTTCAACAGAGATATTAAACTCCATCAGGTTTTAGATAAACATGCAACACTGGTTTCCTCATCAGATTCTCTGTTGGTTTTGGTCTTTTCATTTGTTTACAATGTGAACAACCACAAGACTTATCCTTTAAATATTCTATTAATTAAAGTAAAAGACCTATTACATTTCAACAAAATATTATTTGTGAGTAAGGCTAAGTGACATGAATATTTTATTATCTTAAACACCACATAAGGGATACTTTTTGCTAATGCTATTTTATTTCTATTGAGATGTTTACATTTTGGAATGTTTATTTCTAGTCTTTTAATTTGTATTGGACAATGCCATGTCTGTTTATGCTGCTGCAAAGCAAACATTTCCCAAATTGGGATACATAAAGGACTTCTTATCTTATCTGATATATTTCTTTGCACCTCCACTAATGTGAATGAGTTAAATAATGCTTTCTTAAGTTTTGTTTAGAAATGTCAGACACTACCCCTTGAACGAAAGGCACCAATACTCACAACAATTGTCACATTATTGCTTTAAATGCATCGTAAACATATCATGATATTAACGTATGTAAATTGCAATAGGTTAATTGTTTTTGCTGCACTGCACCGGTGAAACGAAACAGAACAATCCGCCTAAAGAAAAGAGAGCAGCTACTCTGCTAGCAAGTTCAATAATTAACTAAGCGACACGTTACCTGGCTAATAAATAAAGCAAAAAAAATGCTTCCATAATATTAAATCGTATACCAACAAACTCACTAACAAACTCACTAACAACACTTTGCAAAATGACACATTTTACACAAAACGTAATCGAACAGCTGCAGATTATCTGAGGCTCTTCCTGAGTTTCATTCAGGGTTAGCTTCCTGTTGCTAAAGTTAGCTTGACTAAGACATTCAGCAGCCCTGAGTTCAGAAACTGAGCCCTGCTGACGACGAAGAAGAACCACTGCAAAAATACTCTTGTAATAATCATAGTTTAGGGAATTCCTACAGTAAATATTGAATAAAACTTACTTGTCTTTCTCTGTGCCGAAAATGGATGCTAGATACTCCGCCATTTTCGGCTCGTCCAAGACGTAGTGACGTAATGTACGTCATTACGTAAAGGGAAGGCGAAGACGCAGCTACTCGAGAATCTGTGCTGACCCTGAACGCCACATGTCGCCGCTGTTGTACTAGAAAAAATATATTTAATTCCCAACAACGATGATTTATTTTCATCTGAAATAAATATGTTTGTTCCTTTACTCCAATCAATTCACTTAATTATTATATTTTTACAATTATTCAGTTTTTGCTTACTTTACTTAATTATTGTATCTTTTCCCATGAGGTGCAGGTTAAAACAACAGCAGGTGAGCTCCTAAGTATCTAAGTTTAGCTATTGTTGTATTTGGATGTACTTTTACTGTATTTGTATTTGTTATGTGAAGCTTTTCAGGGTGTAAACCGAAAATAATATTGTTTGGACAGGAAGATAATATGTTTAAATCATGTATAAGTGGTACAATTGTAATACTGGATATCTGTAAGTATGCATTAATAATTGTTCTTTAAAAAAAAGAATAAACATTTGGTTGAATAGAAAGGTATTATTTATCAAAGTGGGCTTTAAAACATGAATGAGGCGGACTCATTGACAGGTAAGCCGTCCAGGCCGATGGGTTAGCCTGATAGTAACCACAAACACACACACATCAACAGATTGGACATTAAAAAACAAGGCCACAGCGTCCCCACCTACCCAACACTGCACAGTGCATCCTTATGTAACCTCACCGCTGTGCACAAGGCCGCAGAAGTTTGCACGAGAGGAAGATGAAAGGAAAGGAGAGGGGGGAGGAAGTCAGCTTGAAGAGGCTGAACCACAGACACTGCAAAGAAGTGATGAAGACTGTCAATGTGCACAGATCGAAATAAGGCTTGGATATGAAAAGAGAGGCATTACAACCTGTAAAGCTAAAGCTGTACATCAGCACCTGAAAGTGTGGGGATCCGTAACCTGAGATGTTTTTTCTGCACTGGTAGTGAAACATTTAGAGAACTGAGACCACCCACAGATGTTCGCTCCCCTCCAGTGCACCCACCGCCTTGGGAAAGAACCAGAAAAGGTAGTGAGCTGCAGAGAGTAGAAAGAGGAAGCAGCATGTAGCTCCAACCTAAGCTTCAGCACTTCTCTGTTTTAAACTAATAATGAGGTGCTCCGAGGAACGTCTCCAGCTTAGATTAACTGCGACTGGAAGATGACGGGACGTTTTCCCATCATGAGGCCGAACCTCTGCTGCACCATCCTTCATGTGTGCATCTGGGCAGAGCTGCTTCTCACCTTAAACGCTGACGGTAAGTCTTTTTTTCTGCATATTGTGCCGTCTCAGTGTGTGTAACTTCTTACACACCGTACGTCTGTTATGTGTTAAATCTGGCTTTTGGAGTGAAAGTCAGCATGGTGACCACTATTTTAATACTGTGGAGGCCAGAAAAGGTCAGGAACTCTTAAAATGCAACTCCAGAAACAAGTTAGCCCATCTCCTACCTTCTTTTAACATGTTACATAATACTTTTGATACTTGTCTTTGAAACTAAGTCTTGAATGTGAAAGATAATTGTAACTTCTCTGCTCAAAAGGCTTCTTTCAGGTAATTTAATGGAAACAATTAGTTAAAATGTATTTAAAAACATGGCACAAAAGCATATGTTCTAGTTTTATCAGTCTACCCACATCTCGTTTCTAGTTTCGAAAGTGTCCCATTTGCCATACTGTATAAGAGTGATGTCAAATGGCAGTGTGAAAGCTTATTTATTGATACGACCACAGTGTCATTAATTTATGTTAGTCGATGCTGTGGTTTGGTACTGTTTCCTTGTGGTTTGAGGCCAGAGTATTATTCAATAGTGACTTATGATGGTGGCAGTGAGCAACCAACAAATGAAAATTGACTGTTATTATCGCAACGCACATAAAGTATAGCATACGTGTGACAGAAGGAGGATTAACGTAACAAAATACAATGAAAAAAACATTGAAACGTCACTTTTTATATTAAAAAATCTGAGTTTTCGACGTCTACGATTATGAATAATGTTGTATCTGGCGTCAAGTTTTCAGAAATGTTACACACTTCACTGATTTAGTCATTTTAGGATCATCTAGGTGAAATTCATACACAAGGGTATACATTTCCCAGAGACGGTGTCATTTAGGTGGGATTCAAAATGTTAATTTAAATTTTAAAAATCTATAATCCGTTTTCTGTGTGTTTAATAATTTGCTCTCCAGACTAGACCAAGCGGACTGTTTTTTTGTTTTTTGTAGTCTTTGCATATTGGATGTTCGTATTGCACTACTGTAATATGACACTGTCAACCACAACTGCCATGTCATTGCCGCATTTTGGGGTTATAAATCAAGAAACAAAGTTTAATAGAAAATAAACTGCTTCAACACTGCCCGAATAGTCAATTGGACTTAAAAAGTCTTGAAAGCCATGATTTACCCAAACAAATCTAAACTCTTAAACCTCTTTAACTCAGTCTTTAATTAAAAAATATGTTTATGAGTTTTGTTTGATTCCTAACATTTTCAACATCTACATCTGAAACATACAAAAGAGTATACATTAACAATAAGAACTTTTTAAACGCAAATTAATCCTTTCTGTGTATTTTGTTATTTTGCAGAGGAATGTCTCATTGAAACTAAAGTACACGTGAATACATCTTATAAAGCTGTCGTGGGAGAGCAACTTGAGATTGAATGTGAAGTTGCATTCTGTGAAGAAGCCCCACCAACGGTCGACTGGATTAAACGTGAGCAAACAGATGTCCCTGTCAACGTCAGTAGCAGCAGTAGCATTGATACGCAGTGGGAACTTAAAGACAAATTAGAAGGAATATCAATTCTGACCTTTCACAATATACGTCCGAATGACTCTGGTGTGTATCAGTGTCAAAGTGGAGGCAGTAGCAGTCATAACATCAACGTCTTCGTCAATGGTGAGTGGGAATTTTCAAACTTTTAAAACATGTACACAGAACTGACTTACATCTTTACATTGTGTAGCTCTTATTTCTAAATGATGGAATAATAAATGAATGAAAATGTTATCTATAAAGTCTGTCATCATATCAGCAAGACTTAGGATGCGCTCTGTATTGTGTTATAGTTGATGATGGACGTGGGCACACCACTGTTCCACAGAAAAATGAGAGTAAGTCCGAAACATGCTCTTCACATCTTAATTTGAACCTGAATACTGCTTTCTTGTCTGTATTGCTTAGGTTTAAATTCATAAACTCTTTCACATTGAGTGACATTTCCTCTCTTTCTTGCAGGTACCACACGTTCTGGACCCAAAGTGAATTCATGGACGTACATGTACTTTGCTGCTGGGATCGTGCCGTTCATCATCATAGTCATAATCATATCTGTAGTATCGATGCGTGGGTGTAAAGGTAGGAAGTGAATCAAAATCCAATCCAGGACACCTTGTGATTTAAAAAACAATGACTAATCCTTCCAAAATGTCTCTTGCAGGGAAATCAAAGAAAGAAACGTCAAGAGAAAACCAGGTACGACACATTTCAAATGTAAGAGGCCATTGTGAAGGTCGAACTCAAGGGACAAGATCAAGGCTAGTCAAAAGCAATGTCAAACATTTGAAAATGCTTATTTGCAGTACATGGCAATAGCCATGGTGGAGCAACCCCTCCATCACGGCCCCCTCCAGCCCTCGCCAACAGGAAGCTCCTCCGCGCCGCCATGCCGGAGATCCCTACGGATAAAACCACCGCCCTTACAACCCAATGAGCTTCCTTTACCAAGAGACAATGGCCCGGTTTACAGGGTGATAACCAGGAACAGGGAGAGACAAAGAAATACGGCGGAGGAAGAGGGGAGTTCGATTGTGTACGCTGCTCTGAACCATCAACTTCCTGCCAGGCCTGCTCGGCCTCCGAGGCCCACAGAGGAGCAATCAGATTACGCGGCTATCCGTGTTAAAGAATAAACTAAAAGTATTTAAACAGAATCCTTACTCTTCTTCTGACATGGATTTGCTCGGGGTCTTTGAATGTTTTGTGACGTTGCACATCCAACACTTGAATGTACACATGCCGTCGAGTTACATCACATCTGATAACAGTTTCATGAGTTTACAAACTATACCATATGACTCATTTCATGACTATATGAATGACGATTGACCTCCTGTTATTTTGTGTTGTACAATCTTTCTTTAGGAACTTGAGAATGTCATTATTATCCTATTTTGTGCAATCAAATGTGTATCTACAACTGTCTGATTTGAATTAAGAACATATGTTCTCACTGCTGACAACAAGCTTCTGAGTGTGTGTGCTCATTACATTTCCTCTGGGGTACTGTGGTGTGTGTGTTGGGTAGGTGGGACGATCTAGGTGATTGAAACAGGAAGTCAATTAAACAAGGTCATTGACAGTTGCTGCTGGGATAGTACTCTTAAAGATGTGTACAGCAGCTTGTTGAAGCGTTTCCACCATGAGACCTCACTACTGCCTGACCGTCCTTGTTGCATCCTTACTAGTAGAGCCCCTCTTCACTCTGAATGGTAAGTTTTTGTTATTCAATCTACAGCTAAATACTCAAAAGGGCAGCGTTAAAAACCTATAGAAAAAGAAACAGCATAGAATGTGAATGAGGTTATAATTCGAAAAGGACGGGTAAAATACACGATTGTCCATTTGAGTGGAGACCAATGAATGGCTGTCAAACTGTAATACAATATAAATTGGATCTGTATTGCTGTAGTTTAAGTTCTATCCGTGCAGAATCATTATAGATTGTGTGAGTGGAGGTAGAGGTTGATGGAACATATTAGCCATTCTTCTAATACAAAGATATCAGGCACTAGAAATGAAAGGGCAGAGCAGCAATGTAATGATGTACTGTAATATCACTATCAAAGACATTCGCTTTGAATTTCGGGCGCATTGAATGGGACTTTCCAAACAGAAAAAGCCCCTCTTTTTGGGGATTTGCAGTCTCAATCCGAGCCATGGCTACAATCTCTGACAGTCAGTAATGTTAACTTAAACATATCTAACGTGGAGGGTTAAAAGTAGCACACATCTCAAGGTAAAAAAAAAAGGTGCGATGACCACAAAAACATCACGTCTGAGCCGCTGACCTGATTTTACAGTTAGAGGTCTGCAGCTGCAGCGTGAGAAAAAAACAAATAGGTTATCTGTGATCTAATTATTTTGTTATTGCTAATTCAGTTCTAATGACTACATTAAGGGTAATTGTGTTCATAGCCTTTTAAAACACATGAACAGATAAAGACATCCACATATTGCATGCATCACCGACCCTGCAAACAACTAAACGCAGGGGAATGTATTTTATATTGCATTCTGGGGGTTTATTACAAAATGCAATAGATTATTATAGAAAACGCAGGTCTATTTGGTACATAATGAAGTACAAATGTATTTATTTTGTGTTAGATTATTAGAAAATGCCTTATGCTGATACATAATGTGTTGTTGCAGGCCTTTACTGTTTCCTATAATAATCAAATTGAAGATATAAAGTCACCTTTGTTGTGGAAAGTAAACAATGTGAAGGCTTTTCAGGTGACGTAATGGAGCCTGCAGAACCGGGTACGAAAACTTTATTCACTCTCTCCTATTCTGAAAAGGCTAATTTACATGCATTATATATGGGCCAAAACAATCATTGTCTTTAACAACTATTCATTTTAAATTATTTTTTATCTTGCAGAGAAGCAAGAATTGAGATCTTGGTATTCCACAATCCGCATTTTTGGGGCAGTGGTGTTTTTAGCCATAATGCTAATTATTTGCTTCACGTCATGTTGGTGTCATGGTAAGAATTATACAGTAAACAAATCTATATTAAAAAATGCCACAAAACATGATTTTTTTCTAATACATATATTTTTTATACAATATAATGATGCGGTTAACAGTAACTAATGTCTTATGATGTAATCTGATTGTGCAGGAGCATCCGAGGACACAACGCATCCGAGCCCTCAGAACTCCCATAATGCCTTTCATGCCACTCACATCTATGATAACGACCAGTAGTCCCAATGTGTGTGCATTTAAAACAATCAAATCTGTAACTTGTAATTGTGTTTTCATGGCCTTGACATTTTTATTTGTTTTACTGTTGACAATATATAATATCTTTCTTCATAGTGATGTGTTTATTGTCAAAAATAAAATATATATTGAATATAGATGTTGCCTTTATTTTGTGCTTTTGGTATTGTGTAAATCCAGCTGTAATAACACAGAAGGGACATTTTTGTGTGTGTGTGTGGTGTGTGTGTGTGTGTGTGTGTGTGTGTGTGTGTGTGTGTGTGTGTGTGTGTGTGTGTGTGTGTGTGTGTGTGTGGCTGTGCTTTTTGAAGTGGAAAGACTGTCGAGTGACACAAAGGAAACAGAATTAAAACCACAAGGTTTTTTACATTTAATATTAGCTTAAGCCAGTAACGTGTTCCTGTAGACTTTGCAGTTTAAAATAAAATACATATGCAACAGGGAGGACAGGTGCATTAAAGTCATCATTATAAAGCTATTTTCGACCACCGAAATATTAATATATGCTCTTTGCATTGCCTCACCGCTGTGCACTTGGCTGTAGAAGTTTGCCGGACAGGAAGATGAAAGGAAAGGAGAGGGGGGGGGGGAGGAAATCAGCTTGAAGAGTGTGAACCACAGAAACTGCAAAGAAGTGATGAAGACTCGGTCAATGTGCACAGATCGACACAAGGCTCGGCTATGAAGACAGGGGTCTGAAGTCAAAGTAAAGGATTGTAAAGCTGTACTTCAGCAGCTGAAAGTGTTCCCATCATGAGAGCGAACATCTGCTGGATCATCCTGCATGTGTGCATCTGGGCAGCGCTGCTTCTCACCTTAAACGCTGACGGTAAGTCTTTTTCAGCATATTGACTTATCTCAATGTTTGTGTACCGTGTGTAAAGGTACAACCTCTTCAATCTAAACTGAAAAAGTAGGTTAGTAGTAAGTAAATGTAAACTGAACGAAAAGGTGGAAGCCGATGCCTCAGCATTTAACACATGGATTCTTTACATGAATTATTTTGTATTGTAATTGCGATTAAATGTATACAGCCACAACTTTAATATTTATACATATATGTTTATTAAATATCCCCCAAAAGTCCAAAAACACAAGTGTATATTTTTATAATTATTTCATGTATTGATATAAAGCTAACCATTCAGCAAATGAATTCTTTGTGTGTTTTTTGTTATTTTGCAGAGGAATGTCTCATTGAAACTAAAGTACTCATGGATACATCTTATAAAGCTGTCGTGGGAGAACAACTTGAGATTGAATGTGGAGTTGCAATCTGTGAAGAAGCCCCACCAACGGTCGATTGGATTAAACGTGAGCAAACAGATGTCCCTGTCAACGTCAGAAGCAGCAGTCGCATTCAAACGCAGTGGGAATTTATAGACTAATTAGAAGGGATATCAATTCTGACCTTTCCCAAAGTACGTCTGAATGACTCTGGTGTGTATCAGTGTCAAAGTGGAGGCAGTAGCAGTCATTACATCAACGTCTTCGTCAATGGTGAGTGGGAATTTTAAAACTTTTAAAACATGTACACAGAACTGACTTACATCTTTACATTGTGTAACTCTTATTTCTAAATGATTGAATAATAAATGAATGAAAATGTTATCTATAAAGTCTGTCATCATATCAGTAAGACTTAGGGTGCGCTATCTATTGTGTCATAGTTGATGATGGACGTTGGCGGCGTACCACTGTTCCACAGAAAAATGAGAGTAAGTCAGAAACATGCTCTTCACATCTTAATTTGAACCTGAATACTGCTTTCTTGTCTGTATTGCTTATGCTTAAAATGTATACTGAACGAAAAGGTGGAAGCCGATGCCTCAGCATTTAACACCTGGATTCTTTACATGAATTATTTTGTATTGTAATTGTGATTAAATGTATACAGCCACAACTTTAATATTTATACATCTATGTTTATTAAATATCCCCCAAAAGTCCAAAAACACAAGTGTATATTTTTATAATTATTTCATGTATTGATATAAAGCTAACCATTCAGCAAATGGATTCTTTGTGTGTTTTTTGTTATTTTGCAGAGGAATGTCTCATTGAAACTAAAGTACACGTGAATACATCTTATGAAGCTGTCGTGGGAGAATATCTTGAGATTGAATGTAAAGTTGCATTCTGTGAAAAAACCCAACCAACGGTCGACTGGATTAAACGTGAGCAAACAGATGTCCCTGTCAACGTCAGCAGCAGCAGTCGCATTCAAACGCAGTGGGAATTTATAGACAAATTAGAAGGGATATCATTTCTGATCTTTCCCAAAGTACGTCTGACTGACTCTGGTGTGTATCAGTGTCAAAGTGGAGGCAGTGGCAGTCATTACATCAACGTCTTCGTCAATGGTGAGTGGGAATTTTATTTTGTCCTTTAACACATCTACACAAAAGTGACTCAAGAAATTGGTTTTCACACTGCACACATCAATGAATTAATCACATGCTTAAAACAATAGTATTTATCTGTATTTGTATAATAAATGAACAAATGTTATCTATAAAGTCTGTCTTCATATCAGTAAGACTTAGGGTGCGCTCTGTATTGTGTTATAGTTGATGATGGACGTGGGCACACCACAGTTCCACAGAAAAATTTGAGTAAATCAGAAACATGCTCTTCACATCTTAATTTGAACCTGAATACTGCTTTCTTGTCTGTATTGATTAGGTTTAAATTCATAAACTCTTTCACATTGAGTGACATTTCCTCTCTTTCTTGCAGGTAGCACAATTTCTGAACCCAAAGTGGATTCATGGATGTACATGTACTTTGCTGCTGGGATCGTGCCGTTCATCATCATAGCCATAATCATATCTGTAGTATTGATGCGTGGGTGTGAAGGTGAGATATTGAATAAATATGCCATACAGGAAATCATTGTCCTTTTATGAACAGTGACTAATCACCCAAACATTTCATCATGCAGGCGAATCAAAGAACGAGACGCAAACTGAAGTCCAGGTAAGACAAGGATACATTTCAACCCCTTTCATACGTGCAATGAAACTGTGGAATTATACTTTCCCCGAAGCGGATTTGCTTGGAGTAACATCCAGTTTAGCCCAGATGTGAATAAATAGACTTGCTCACCTTCTAAGTGGAAAGAAAACAACTACCCGTAGGGGCCGATGCTGAAATTGTCAGTAAAATTCAAGGCACAGAAAGAGTCTGGACTGTTGTGATTGAATACAAACAGCGACTTTAGGACCATGTTGGGCCTTATGCACACATTACCTAGATGCTGCCCTTCACCTCAACTAAACAAAGTATTTCCAGTATACTGTACGAGAAACTGTCCAGACCAGGTTCTGCTGATATCTTCTGGAATCATTTGAGAAAAAGGCTTTTTTTAACCAAAGAAAATTCTTCTTTTTTTTTTAAATGTTTGCAGTACATTGCAATCCCAGCCGAGAAACCCATACCACACGGCAGCCTCCAGCCCTCGCCAAGAAGAATTCAATCTGTGCCTCCATCTCAAAGACCCTTGTGGACAAAAATATCCTACAAAATATGCAAATGACCTTCATTGTTGTTGTTTTTTATATATACTTAATTTTGTATGTCTTCTAAATTGCACTGTTGAGGAAAATGCGATCTAAGTTGTTCATATACTTTACATAATTACACTGTAGTTGTGTGTATGTTATGTCAATACACCTTTGAATCTCTTGAAGTATGCTTTAAAACCACCAAATCTGAAAAAACAATTCACTTCAAGTATTTGTAACTTATATCTGATTTATTCACAGTTTTACTGATTTGCGTTAGTTAACCATTGCTTGGCTTTATTATTACACTGAACAAAAATATAAATGCAACACTTTTGTTTTTGCTCCCATTTTTCATGAGATGAACTCAAAGATTTAAAACATTTTCTATAAACACAAAATAACCATTTCTCTCAAATATTTTTCACAAATCTGAACAAATCTGTGATAGTGAGCACTTCTCCTTTGCCGAGATAATCCATCCCACCTCACAG
Organism: Notothenia rossii; assembly: GCF_949606895.1. Lineage (NCBI taxonomy): Eukaryota > Metazoa > Chordata > Actinopteri > Perciformes > Nototheniidae > Notothenia > Notothenia rossii. The sequence goes on from NC_136901.1 coordinate 8,107,670, forward strand.
GTGTGGCATATCAAGATGCTGATTAGACAGCATGATTATAGCACAGGTGTGCCTTAGGCTGGCCACAATAAAAGACCACTCTGAAACGTGCAGTTTTGCTTTATTGGGGGGGTCTGGGGGGGTCCGAAAACCCGAGAGTTAAACCCTAACCCTAACATGCCACCCATTGAGCATGTTTGGGATGCTCTGGATCGGCGTATACGACAGCGTGTTCCAGTTCCTTCCAATATCCAGCAACTTTGCACTGCCATTGAAGAGGAGTGGACCAACATTCCACAATCAACAACCTGATCAACTCTATGCCAAGGAGATGGGTGACATGTTGGGGTTAGGGTTTAACCCTAGGGTTTTCTGACCCCCCAAGACCCCCCCAATAAAGCAAAACTGCACGTTTCAGATTGGCCTTTTATTGTGGCCAGCCTAAGGCACACCTGTGCAATAATCATGCTGTCTAATCAGCATCTTGATATGCCACACCTGTGAGGTGGGATGGATTATCTCGGCAAAGGAGAAGTGCTCACTATCACAGAGTTTTTCAGATTTGTGAACAATATTTGAGAGAAATTGTTATTTTGTGGAAATAGAAAATGTTTTAGATCTTTGAGTTCATCTCATGAAAAATGGGAGCAAAAACAAAAGTGTTGCGTTTATATTTTTGTTTAGTGTATATTTTGTATTGTTATGGTAAATAATTACTTTGCTTTTCGTTGACTTAAAATGTATACATTGACAAAATAAATAAAATGTCTTCATAATGATGTGTTTCCTGTCATAAATAAATATATATAGAATATTGATTTTGCCTTTAAGCTGTAATAACACATAAGTGAAATGTCCCATTTGTCTAGATCTAACAGTGTGTGTGTGTGCGTGTGCGTGTGCGTGTGCGTGTGCGTGTGTGTGTGTGGCTGTGCTTTTTGAAGTGGAAAGACTGTCGAATGGCAAAAAGGAAACAGAAGTAAAACCACATGGCAGAAACATTTGTAAAAGTGAAAGAAAATGAAAGGTTCTTTAGATTTAATATTAGCTTAAGCCAGTAACGTGTTAAGCTTAAAACAACATGAGTATCGAGCTCATTAGCAAAGTGGAATATTGATCAAAATATTCACAAAGTACACTTGAAGCATTTAAACTATTGATATATGTAGATTTTGCAGTTAAAGTTGTGCACAAGGCTACAGATGTTTGCAGGACAGGAAGATGGAAGGAAAGGAGAGGGGGGGGAGGAAGTCAGCTTGAAGAGTGTGAACCACAGACACTGCAAAGAAGTGATGAAGACTCGGTCAATGTGCACAGATCGACACAAGGCTCGGCTATGAAGACAGGGGTCTGAAGTTAAAGTAAAGGATTGTAAAGCTGTACTTCAGCAGCTGAAAGTGTTCCCATCATGAGAGCGAACATCTGCTGGATCATCCTGCATGTGTGCATCTGGGCAGCGCTGCTTCTCACCTTAAACGCTGACGGTAAGTCTTTTTCAGCATATTCACTCATCTCAATGTTTGTGTACCGTGTATAAAGGTACAACCTCCTCAATCTAAACTGAAAAAGTAGGTTAGTAGTAAGTAAATGTATACTGAACGAAAAGGTGGAAGCCGATGCCTCAGCATTTAACACCTGGATTCTTTACATGAATTATTTTGTATTGTAATTGTGATTAAATGTATACAGCCACAACTTTAATATTTATACATATATGTTTATTAAATATTCCCCAAAAGTCCAAAAACACAAGTGTATATTTTTATAATTATTTCATGTATTGATATAAAGCTAACCATTCAGCAAATGGATTCTTTGTGTGTTTGTTATTTTGCAGAGGAATGTCTCATTGAAACTAAAGTACACGAGGATACATCTTATGAAGCTGTCGTTGGAGAATATCTTGAGATTAAATGTAAAGTTGCATTCTGTGAAGAAGCCCCACCAACGGTCGACTGGATTAAACGTGAGAAAACTGATGTCCCTTTCACCGTCAGCAGCCAGAGTCACATTGATACGCAGTGGGATTTTATAGAAAAATTAGAAGGGATATCATTTCTGATCTTTCCCAAAGTACGTCTGACTGACTCTGGTGTGTATCAGTGTCAAAGTGGAGAAAGTAACAGTCATTACATCAACGTCTTCGTCAATGGTGAGTGTTCTTTTTATTTTGTCCTTTAACACATCTACACAAAAGTGACTCAAGAAATTGGTTTTCACACTGCACACATCAATGAATTAATCACATGCTTAAAACAATAGTATTTATCTGTATTTGTATAATAAACGAACAAATGTTATCTATAAAGTCTGTCTTCATATCAGCAAGACTTAGGATGCGCTCTGTATTGTGTTATAGTTGATGATGGACGTGGGCGTACCACAGTTCCACAGAAAAATGAGAGTAAGTCAGAAACATGCTCTTCACATCTTAATTTGAACCTGAATACTGCTTTCTTGTCTGTATTGCTTAGGTTTAAATTCATAAACTCTTTCACATTGAGTGACATTTCCTATCTTTCTTGCAGGTAGCACACGTTCTGGACCCAAAGTGGATTCATGGATGTACATGTACTTGGCTGCTGGGATCGTGCCGTTCATCATCATAGCCATAATCATATCTGTAGTATTGATGCGTTCATTCGTATAAAGCTAACCATTCAGCAAATGGATTCTTTGTGTGTATTTTGTTATTTTGCAGAGGAATGTCTCATTGAAACTAAAGTACACGAGGATACATCTTATGAAGCTGTCGTGGGAGAGCAATTTAAGATTAAATGTGGAGTTGCAATCTGTGAAGAAGCCCCACCAACGGTCGACTGGATTAAACGTGAGCAAACAGATGTCCCTGTCAACGTCAGAAGCAGCAGTCGCATTCAAACGCAGTGGGAATTTATAGACTAATTAGAAAGGATATCAATTCTGACCTTTCCCAAAGTACGTCTGAATGACTCTGTTGTGTATCAGTGTAAAAGTGGAGGCAGTAGCAGTCATTACATCAACGTCTTCGTCAATGGTGAGTGGGAATTTTCAAACTTTTAAAACATGTACACAGAACTGAGTTACACCTTTACATTGTGTTGCTCTTATTTCTAAATGATGGAATAATAAATGAACAAATGTTATCTATAAAGTCTGTCATCATATCAGTCAGACTTAGGGTGCGCTCTGTATTGTGTTATAGTTGATGATGGACGTGGGCACACCACGGTTCCACAGAAAAATGAGAGTAAGTCAGAAACATGCTCTTCACATCTTAATTTGAACCTGAATACTGCTTTCTTGTCTGTATTGCTTAGGTTTAAATTCATAAACTCTTTCACATTGAGTGACATTTCCTCTCTTTCTTGCAGGTAGCACACGTTCTGGACCCAAAGTGAATTCATGGATGTACATGTACTTGGCTGCTGGGATCGTGCCGTTCATCATCATAGCCATAATCATATCTGTAGTATTGATGCGTGGGTGTGAAGGTGAGATGTTGAATAAATATGCCATACAGGAAATCATTGTCCTTTTATGAACAGTGACTAATCACCCAAACATTTCATCATGCAGGCGAATCAAAGAACGAGACGCAAACTGAAGTCTAGGTAAGACAAGGATACATTTCAACCCCTTTCATACGTGCAATGAAACTGTGGAATTATACTTTCCCCGAAGCGGATTTGTTGGAGTAATGTCCAGTTTAGCCCAGATGTGAATAAATAGACTTGCTCACCTTCTAAGTGGAAAGAAAACAACTACCCGTAAGGGCCGATGCCGAAATTGTCAGTAAATTTCAAGGCACAGAAAGAGTCTGAACTGTTGTGATTGAATACAAACAGCTACTTTGGGACCATGTTGGGCCTTATGCACGCTGTCAGGATGCGTGGAAAAGGTAGGACCCAAAAGAAAAAAATATATGGTGTCTACTGTTGTTAGGACCACTATTTATTGTATTGTGCTCTCTTAAAAATACAGCTGATACTGAGAATGGTAGAGTAGCAGCTGGGAGTTAATATTAAATAATAAAAGATGTGGCAAAAAAGGCAGTATCCAAAATATCCAAAAACAAATGAGCAGCACAAGGAACACAGACCGTGGAAACATGGAGGGGAAACAATGAACCGACATGGAACACAGGGGAAGACTAGACTAAATACACAGAAGGGTAATCACAGGACAAGACACAGCTGGGCAGGGGAGGGAGAAACACAAGGACAGCAGGTGAACACAATGAGACAATCAGACACAGGAGGGAAACTAACGACAGGGAGGAGGACCAGACAAAACTAAAGGAGGAAGACAAAACACAGAATGAACAGACTTACAAAACCCATAACCAGACAGACAACACTAAAACCGTGACACAAACCTAGGAGTGTGACAGAACCCCCCCCCCCCCCTCAAGGAACGGATCCCAGACGTCCCAAAAAAAAAAGAAGTCCAGCAGGGTGGGTGGAGGGGAACCGGAGGAGGGACACATAACTAGGGCCAAGAATGGGTGGGTGGAGGGGGTCTGGAGGACGGGTCTCGGGCGGACGGTCCGGGGGCAAGGCAGAGACCAAGGAGGGGGTCTCGGGTGGACGGCCCGGGGGCAAGGCAGAGTCCATGGAGGGTCGAAGACCACTACGGGCAAACTCAGGAGGCCGAGCATGAGGGCAAAGGCAGCGGTAGGAAGAGTCAGGGGGCCGGGCCCGAGGACGAAGACCGCGGCACTCAGGGGGCCGGGCTCGAGGGCGAAGACCGCGGCTCTCAGGGGGCCGGGCTCGAGGGCGAAGACCAGACAGCTCCGGAGGCCGGGCAGGACCTGGTGTCGGCCGGACAGGAACCGGAGCCGGTGGAACAGGCTTCGGCAGGATCCCCCACGGAAGAGGACCAGGAGTTGGCAGGACCCCCGGCGAGACAGGTGACGGCGGGACCTCCAACGGAACAAGACATGGGATTGGCAGGACTCTCAGCGGGTCCTCCAACGGAACAGGACATAGGGTTGGCAGGACCCCCGGCAGAAGAGTATAGTCGGCGGGACCTCCAACGGGACAGGACATAGAGTTGGCAGGACCCCCGGCAGAAGAGTATAGTCGGCGGGACCTCCAACGGCACAGGACATAGGGTTGGCAGGACCCCATGCAGAAGAGTAGTCTGCGGGACCTCCAACGGCACAGGACATTTGAGAAAAAGGCTTTAAACCAATTTTATTTTTGAGACATATTTTAACAAACAAATGCTTTTTTGTAATGTTTGCAGTACATTGCAATCCCAGCCAAGCAACCCATACCACACGGCAGCCTGGAGGCCTCACCAAGAAGAATTTAATCTGTGCCTCCATCTCAAAGACCCTTGTGGACAAAATGACAATATGAAAGTTTTTCATACTTTACACCGTGGTTGTGTGTATGTTATGTCAATACACCTTTACATCTCTTGAAGTATGCTTTAAAACCACCAAATCTGAAAAACCAATTCACTTTTGTGAGACTGACCGTTGAGCGGCCCGACCAAGCAAGGAGGTAGAGGCAGAACGTCCAAAGATATAACCCGACGTGGGCATTTATTAAAATAATGTGCACAGAGTTCACAGCCTCAATCCTGCTGTTCTCCGTGAACACATCCTGCAGCCACAAAGATCTCACACACCCTACCAGCCTCTAGAAAACAGCACCTAAATACACACACTGACTAACAAGACACAGGTGAGGGGGAGCAATTAGACACAGGTGAGGGGGCGGGAGACAACACAGGGCACAAGGTGCACACAATCAGCAACAGACATGGGGAAAGGGGAAGTTGTCGTCAATATACCTATTAAAACAATGATTAGCCTATATAAACATGTCCACGTGAGCAGCGTCCCGTCGTTACAACTTTATTCACAGTTTTACTGATTTGTGTTAATCAATGCTTGGCTTTATTATTATATTTTGCATTGTTATGGTAAATCATTTGGAAATTATTACTTTGGTTTTCATTGACTTAAAATGTATACATTGACAACATTTCTTCATAATGATGTGTTTCCTGTCATAAATGAATATATAAAGAGTGTTGATGTTGCCTTTACACATGAACAGTGAAATGTCCCATTTGTCTAGATCTAACTGTGTGTGTGTGTGTGTGTGTGTGTGTGTGTGTGTGTGTGTGTGTGTGTGTGTGTGTGTGTGTGTGTGTGTGTGTGTGTGTGTGTGTGTGTGTGTGTGTGTGTGTGTGTGTGTACCTCTGTAGCCTTTCTTCTTGCCTCCAGTATCAGTTGTGCTTTTGGTAGTAGAAAGTCTGTTGAAGGACAAACAGGAAGCAGAATTGAAACCAAAGGTCACATAAACATCGGTAAAGGCTATAGCTTTCTGCTAGTAAGCTAAATTAGCTACTTCTTTAGTTTAAAAACGACAGTGAAAGTTAGCTTGCACATTCCTATTAAAAGAACATTAAGAAAAAAACAAACATTAAATCATTAACTGCACGTTTTTGCTCACCAAACAATTATTAGTTGAATGTTGGTGCTAATTGTGTTAGCATTGTTAGCATTTTATTGAATGTATTCCAATGTCATTATTCAGTATTACTCACAGCTAACAAACAGGTGTTTAAGTACATGTATGTTTGGAGCACAAACCATTGTGTTGTTTTGATTTTACCTCAAGCTAAGATCCACTTGAATCCAGGAAATGGTACCTTTCACTTCAGACTGAAACCAGCCAGTGTCAATAAAAACTGAACCTGAAATTACCACAGGCCCCCTCGTGTGAAGAATAATTCTGAAAGTAATAAATCATTTCATTTCTACAACAATTAAAACCTTTTAAAGACAATAATATACATAAGATATTTGTGATGACCACTGCCACTCAATATCAGATTGCTCAACTTGGTCTCCACAGGAGGAAAGCTAGCAATAACTAAAGACAATTAAAATAACATAATTAAAAAAAGATTGGCCTCATTTAAGTTTATAAAATGTACCTCCAATAAGCTCGACACCTAGACACAATATTTATATAATAACATAAGCCACATCTTGATTCCAGTGAACCTTTTGTGGCAACAAAGCTGTAACCACACTGATTGTCTGATAATGTTTTTTAAGCTCTTATCATGAATACAATCTGTGTAAAGGGAAAGTACCAGCTGGTTAAAGAGATAAAAACATGATACAAATAGATTTATTGAAAGGCTGCGAGTGAAGCACATGGAGGAGCGTGGCCTGTGGGACGTGCTACTCTGTGGTTTTGAAAGTGCTACAAATCTCACGTACTTTGCTCCATTGCGTGCACACACAACCACTTCTGACTAACACCCCACCCAACAACTGCATCGCCCACCACCATGTCACATGCAGGTAGAGAGAGACTTGTTGCCCGTTTAGTGTACAACAACTGTGTTGATGGGTCTGCTTCAAGCTTTTATTAAATGCCAATATCTTTAACAGCTGTGCTTTTTTCTTTATTGTGTTATTTTGGGGCAGTGTATTGCAAGTGGAGAATAGTGTATAACATTATTATCAGGGCCGTGGGAAGTAGGGGTGCTGAGGGTGCTGCAGCACCCCCTGGTGGAGGACAGGGGATCTGCACTTCCACAATATTAAATACAAATATAATACAAAAAAAAGAATTTTCAGCCTTGATGTACCAACATTCATAATAAAGTAAAGATAACACCCTTTTCACCCCGGTTACGTTTTCCATTTGCCCTGTATGATGGGTGCTGTAAGTGATGAAAGTGGGGGATGTTGGCTTATCAGGCGCCCGCAGCTCACAGCCAGCATGAGAGAGAGAGAGAGATAGATAGATAGAGAGAGGGGGTGCACCGGTACCGGCGGGGAATGTTGTTAGCTTCTGCTGCGCTAACGGATATAAGAACCTGTTTCTACAATAATGTGGAGGGAGAGCTCTTCTGTCAGACTGAGAGGCACAATGAGGTAAAGGACGCTGCGTGTTTAGATAGTTCACTTTAGTCTAAATTATCTCAGTGGGTCTCAAACGTTTTGATCACAATTCATGTAAACAAATATCTCCAAGGCACTCCTTTATAATTATTAGGATAAATAAAAACAGGTTTGAAATCATTCCATTGTATACTATAGTAGAGTAAACCAAAAATGTTGTTTAAAACTAGAGATATTTAAAAATATGCATAAATAAATAAATGTTAACTGATAAAATAAGATATAAATGAACCACAAAAATAAAAAAAGTTAGCCAACATTTATTTGTTATTGGCTATGGTACAGTAGGTTATTGGATATGTTCACATACTTATTTGATTATTAAAATGCAAACTGATGTTTTTCATATGGGTGTTTTAGAGTTGTATCCCCTAAATCAGTCTCTAGTTTGGGCTCAAAGTGCACCAGATTGAAGCATTTTACTTTAAAATGTAAAAAAAAAATCTTCCCGGGTGGGGCACCCCCGGACCCCCCTTGAGGATGTGACGTCCACCCCCAAATTAAAACCTGTTCATGCAATACTAAATAAATTTGAAGCCTTTTTATATAAGCTGTCCACCATATCAATACGTTTCTCTGTTTGTAGTGTATTGGTCTTTTGTAGACCATTTGAAACATGTTCCCACGGCTATCATTATTATGCATCACATTAATGCGGTGCAAGTAATAAAAACGATTCTGATTCTGAAACACCTTTGAACAAGGGTGAAGCTTAATTAAACGTGGCCGCCATCTAGTGGTGTACCAGCAAAACTCTGGCTTATGTATTAAAAAGGCAGATATTTTATAACTGTACTGAAACAAAGCCATACACCATTTTTATTATTTCCTGTCACTGTGCCTCCATTAACCCTGAAATTAATAATCCAACATACTGTAGGTTAGCACGGATTCCTTCAAGTAAGCCTCCATTTTTAAATGAATAGTCAATCTGTGGCTTCACTGATAGCAGTCAATATAAATATGTCGAATGCCACCCAGTGCCTTCAAGAAACAAAGGAACGACTCACCCCTTCCTGGCATTGAGGAATGTGGAAACTGAAGGGAAAAACATGTCAATTTACATAAAAAATGTCACAATGGTTCAATTCAGACCGCAGAGCTCATTTCATAAACACTTTGGGGAAATGTCAAGTAGGTGAAATCATTATTTCTTATCAGTGTAAAAGTCCTTAAAGAACAAAACAAGAAAACAAGCTTTTATTATGAAATCCGCTCAAGATAAGCTCACAGTCTCCTCCTGATAAGCCTTTTTTTTTTATCAATGAGCTTTTTCACCTATATAGCAATTTCTACTCAAAGGGCTTCACAAAACTAACATAAAAACAATACTAACTCATCTTCCCATTGAAAACAGAGTAGCATATAACTGTGATTAATAAGAATGTTTAATATCAACACAGGACTAAATGAAACAGCAATAAGAATACAATGAGAATATTAAATAAATAAATATGAACTATTTAAGGAAATGCTACTCTAAGGAACAATGAAAGCAATTGCATCCTGTTGACTTGAGGTTGAACTCTTGTTGAACAATGTATTTTCCAAATGATTAATTGGGGTGTGAAACTTGATTTCTCCATGACTCACAGCTGACTCACTCAAATAAAACCTGCAATAAGAATTATGACATTTGACGTGGGCTGTGGAGGTAATGAGTTTTGTATTGTGCAACGTTATTTACCCATAGTGTGTAAAGAATCATGTTTCTGCAAATTCAATCAGAAACTCGAGGTATAATTTCTAACCAAACATATTTTATTTGTACTCAATATCTCCAAAGCAGTGAAACAAAAGCTGAACAGTCTTAGGTTTTTATTTCTGATCCACTTCTAACTTCAATTTATCTTCACATGAAACTCAACTGTTATGGATACTAAACAGTTGAATACTGTTTAAAAATAACACAATAACACCAAAAACATGGTTAAAGAAAAATAAAACAGCAGGTAGACAATTTAGCTAAGGTTTCTGTTAACACTCAAAATCCTTTTGATTTACTGTAAAACCATAAATCAGTTGTTAATATAAAATATATATTTTTTCCTGATAAACAAGATATAAACGACTTTCTATAAAGTCAACATTAATATTTTCCAAAATAAAAAGTTCCATTCTTACAGTGATGCTCCCTACAGGGAAGCTCTGTAAGTCATGAAACACTGTGCAACAATGCAGCACACACACACACACACGCTCGCTCCTCTAATACACATACACACAGGTCTCTTTTGAGTGTTAGGGCCTGAAGGTGATAGGTGACCACCCTTCACCATCACGAGAAACACAGCAGCTTTAAATAACAAACCTTTCATTTGTTTTTCTAGTTTTCAAAAGATATTTTCTCATTTTGGCAACCACTAAATAAAGGGTTTCACGGTGACGTAGCCCCCTGTGGTGGTCAACAATCAAGCAGTAGTGAACAAGCCACTTTCTCTGTGCTTGTTTACATACATCACGGTACTTGGAGCCATTTAAGCCAATAAGAGCAGGCTTTTTTGGGGGCGGGGACTTAAAGAGACAGGTGTAAACGGAGCGTTTCAGACTGAGAGTGAACACAGTATAAGAAAAATAAAGTCGTTTCTGAACATTTAAGCATGTAACATGTTCTAGGAGAAGCCCAATACATAGACATAAACCTGAATATCAGCATTAAATGTCCCCTTTAAAAGCCCTTTATTACTTATAGAATTATTCATTACTTATGAATTGAAACCATGTTTAAAGGAGCTTAAAAGAATAATGAAAAAGCTGCCAACATTTCTGTTGTTTTAAAAAAAAAAAGACTGAATATATTAACATCTTCCCAACAAAGTCAAAAACACTTTAAAAGAACAGAGTGACCTCTATTTGAGCCAGATAAATCCAAAATATACATCTTATCACAGAGCTCTACAGCTTAGAGTTGACCTCACACATTCAAACACACACACAACCGACCCCCCAGTATGCCCTGACAAGGATTTCCTCAATGATCTGGGCCACATTTCTACAGTAAGTGTCAAATATATCATGAAATAGTGTTAGTTCTGTTTACTGTGTAGTGAATGACAAGAGGACTTCAGGACTTGGTCAGGCTCAGAGCTCCACTGGACCCTCATCACAGCAGGAGAGACGACTGCCTTCACATCACTCTGCACAGAAAGAAAGAGACAGCTCAGCTCTGTCTCAAGAAACACACATTCTTCCTCACAGGTCCATGGATGTATACAAATAACTGGATATAGCTTTGGAGGCGGGGCCCCGTGAATTCCTTGCTCAGTGAAAGCCCAAATGTCCGGTCTCTCAATGACAAAAAAACCTGATTTCCTTAAGTCCCACCTCTAATCTGCTCCATCACTGCCATTCTTTGCTTAGTCAGATGAATGTCCGGGAAAATAACACTGACATTTCTTCTATTTATTGCCTATTTCCCAATGTGTTTTCGTATGCTGACCTGGAAGTTAACATCGAGAATTCTGACTCATTCCCGCAACAATCTGTATGAAATAATAGGAAATCAGACAGTTTGCACCTCATGTCATGGGGTTGCGTTTACTTGACATAAATCCCACACCGGAATGCAGAAATAAACACAACAAGTCTAAACCCAGAGAAAAACACCCACTCACAACCAAAAAGACCACATGCAGAAGAACAATGAAACATTGCAGGAATTCTTCAGACATGATTAAGTGCCTGCAACGTCTCAACGTACATGCGGCAGCAATGTGAGATATTTAGCGGGGCCCACTCGACGCATGTGGCCCCTAAAAAGCCAATTAGAGCAGGAGTGAAGTGTGTGACGGAGAACCTGGGAAATGGATCAGAAAAAGTGTAGTGTGAGCGGCAGGCGTACTTTCTTATTTTCATCTTGTCCTGCTGCTCAGTTCTCTTGTTTTTCCACCTCTAATCTCTAAGGAACAATCAGTGTTATCCTTATGTCTGCCCTCATGGCCGGATATGGTCCCTCCCCTGTACTTCCTGTGGTGTTACAGATAAAAAGGTGCCACTGAAAACTGTCGTTTTTCATGAAAATATTGCCTTTAATCGAGGTTGACTCCCTTCTCTTGTAGCTGTGCCACCGCCGTACCCTAAAGTCCTGGAAAACATGGAAACTCGGACACAAATAGACATTTTACTGGAACAGCAACCTCGGCCTTACTTCCCAGCTGCGATTGAAAGCTGAATGGCACCCACTGATCCAGAAGAGACCATAAAAAAGCTCTTTGTGCCCGCAGACATCACAACTCGCCATAGTGAGGGTTTACAGTAGGCCGAACATCTCTCTGACTTTCTGCATCCAAGTCATGCAGACCGTATTAACTCCTATTTAAAAAAAGGGACATATTCTGCTCATTTAATTTATTTTTAATCAGGCGAATGAAAAGCAAACTATGTGCATGAATAGAAGCCGCTTGGTGTGCGGAACAAATATTTTAAAAATAATTAAGTCAGCTCCAAATGAGGACAGACACATCACAGCTTTCTTCCAGTAAACTGCAGTCTGAACCCAATCACAATAAAACCCATTGCTCCTGACATGACCCGGGGCATGCAGATTGTGTGTGTGTGTGTGTGTGTGTGTGTGTGTGTGTGTGTGTGTGTGTGTGTGTGTGTGTGTGTGTGTGTGTGTGTGTGTGTGTGTGTGTGTGTGTGTGTGTGTGTGTGTGTGTGTGTGTGTGTGTGTGTGTGTGTGTGTGTGTGTGTGTACAGTGTTTTTTTGTTTTTAACTGGGCACGCTGCCAACTTTGGGCTCATGTCACTGCTTTCCCCTCCAACGTCTTCTCCACAGTCTCAAGGAGAAAGAGAGTATTTTCTTCTACCACTTGTTATTCTGCTCAGGCATGCACAGAGTTATACAAGAGAAAAGACTTTCAAGTGACGTCTAAAAGAAACGGGAGCTCTTTAGTCCCTGAGAACAATCTATTTTTGCAGCCGCCATCCTTGCAAAACATCCCACAGATGACACTTCTGGTGCAAAACAGAGCCATAAATCACAGTAAAAACAATATTTAAGATCAATTATAGATGTGGGAAACACTCTTAAATCAGCAGCCTTTGTTGTGTTTGACCCATGTGGTCGGATGTTGGTTTTTGAGGCTTAAAACAATGAAGTGACACATATAGTAGGAATTAAAACCATGTGTCATCCATCTTTGGAAGCTTATAGTATTTAGTGACACAAAAATGCATAATAGGGCTGAGTCCTTCTTCCACCTCTGCCTAAATGGTGCCTTGCCAAATCTGAGAGTGTCCGTGGGACCGCCATGACCTCGACACATCGACGCCGCCTACTTTTGTTTTCCTTCCCTTACGACTTATGCTTGGCGGGCAAAAGCACCGGCGTCAGCCAAAGTCTCTGTCAGTGCAGCGATAACTTCTCGTTTCCCTGCCTCTCCGCGGTGGGCACAGCTCTTCTGATAAAGGGGAAATGGGCAGCGGTCCACACGCAGCACACTGTCTGACTGAGGGGACTGTGGCAGAGGTGTCAACAGGACTCAAAGGAAGAGCTAGCACACCAGCTCTATGTGGAAAGGCTCTGCGAGGTGACCTTTACAGCGAGGTGTGTCATGGTTTCACAGTGCTGTTGTTCACGCACTTTACCAACGCACACCTACAACAAAATCTGAGATTATTCCCCCGGCCCGTACTACTTACTTTTGAAACAGCTGAATTTCCCAAATATTCGCTCCTGTAAGGCTCTTAAAACTTGGCAAGCACAAACAAATCTATTTACATAACGGCAAAGTGCTCCTTCCCATGGTAGAGGTCCTGTATGACAGAAAATACTTCTATTTCGAAGGGCTCAGCTTATACAGTTAACCTCAGCCTTCTGCTTCTCAAACTGCCCATCTTTCACTTTCTTCACCCACGTTTTCCTGAACTGCTGCAAAAACATCCACCTTCACAAACTCTCAGAACAGTAGTTACAGTATTTCTGATGTAACCACCCCTGCATTTCCCAGAATGCCTTTGGAAAATCAAAGGAACAACTGCTTTCTATTCAAGTAAATGTGCAGATACTCACCGTCATTGCACATGAAGCACTTGCAGACACACACACACAGACACAGGAGGACCACGGCCGCCACGCCGCACATCGACAGGAGGACGATGTTGGCCGAACCCACTGAAGCAAACACACACTTACAGTCAAATACAGTTTATGTTTAAAAAAGACATCTGGACTAAACGAGAGGTTATCCCAGAATAATAACTCTGGACTCCATCAGAGCAGCCATAATTACACGGGACTAAAATATCTAAGAATACACACATGAGAAAAACAAAAGGCCTGTTTCTGCTTCACCTCAGCACCCAGGAATGAGAAATATGACTGGTTTCCACCATCTTTGGCAACATTTTCAGACAGTTCTGATGCATAACTTGCACAGGTGTTTTCACTTGTGCTTTGTAAGATCTGCCTGCAAATAAGGGAAGCTGCTCAAGTCAAAAAAGCGAAATATCTACACAACTATATGCATTTCAATAGTAGATACAATCTATACAGTTATTTATAGTGTGGATTTTCACCTGGGCTGTTTATTACTTTCTAGCTACTCTTCAGGTTCACATTTGTATGTTGTGCCTCTACTGTTACGTGTTTACATGCTTTAAATATTAGCGTCTCACCGTCTGTAGGCAGGGACACTCTTATAGGTTTCTTCAGGCCCGGGTGTTGCACCACGCATGTGACGGACAGGTCCTTGATCGCTGATTGGAGGAGCAGCGTGCTCGTCACCACCGTGGTGCCGTCGCCCTGATCGTAGGCAGAGGAAACGGGCGGTCCGAGCGTTCGATTCTCCCCGGGGATGTCCCAGGTGATCTCTGCTGGGGGACGGGAGCGGGCCGTGCAGTTGGCCTCAGAGACCCCCGAGGACGAGGTCACATGACTCACCTCTGGATTGGGTAGAACTGAAACACAGATCAGTGGCTGGTTATTATTCTTATATTGGATTGTCTGACGCCTGTCAATCACTTTCTCTCGACATTGACACTAGTTGTTGTCCTCCGACCGGCCGCAGCAGCAGGTATTCACTAACTGGTGATTTGTGTCTTTCAGCGGAGACAAAGCCCGTTGAGCAGAGCGAGGAGAAACACACACTGAGGCCTTGTGTCTGGAAACAGCGCGCCACTCATCCCCTCGGCTTTCACCCAAATTAAATCACGTCTTTCCCATCAGTCACACCCCTCCCTCTGTCAACATAAAACAAACTCACACATTGGGAGGGTAAACAGCAACTCACTTTCCTGGAACCATCGCTAACCACTTCTAATTCTGCTTTTAACGCCTCTCTGGAACAGTGGCGAGAAAAACGATGAGAGCGCCGTCTCCAGAGCAGCAGTTCAATGACCTCTCACCTCCAGGTTTGTTTATAAAAGGCGCTTCCTTCCTTTTCCTTTTCCTGACACACGCACAGCCTGTCATTGTGCATAACAAGTACTTTTGATACTTGAAGTATACTAAGCTGATTGTGTACTTTATATTATCCGGAAATGGGCCATTGTGCCGAATGAGTACTTTTACTTTTGGTACTTGAAGTATGTTGACGCTAATACTTGTGTACTTATAGTACATTTGGAAATCAGGACATTTAATGGAGTATTTTAAGACCATAGTATTCATACTTTTAATTAAAGGGACATTATTATGCTAATGTTCAGGTTTCATATTTGTACTTTTTGCCTCTACTGTGACATGTTTCCATGCTTTAAAGTTCAAAAGGGTCTTTATTTTTCTCATACAAAGCTTGAAAGGATCTTAAAGTAGGTCAAGACCCTTAACCTAGATTCTATTAAAAGGATCTCAACCTACTTACTCCAAACACTTTCACATTTAGGGAACTCTGGCTCAGTGTCACTTACAATAAGAAAACACATAGTACACATGAGCTCACCGTAGACGGAGAGGCAGGCGGAGCCGCTCTTGGTGCCGTCCGGGTAGGCGTGGAACTCGCAGGTGTAGCAGGCCTCATCCTGCGTGCTCACGGCCTGGATGGTGAGCTGGGTGTCGTCCAGCGTGCGGCTCAGGCTGAACCGACGCCTGTAGCGCTCCTCGATGTTGTGGTGGCCGCGCTTGGTGTAGGACGCCACGGTGGAGGTGTCGCCCTGCTCCGCCGTCTTCCTCCACAACACCTGGTGCACCTTCTCAGGCAGGCTGTACGCGCAGGAGAGGGTGACCGGCCTGCCGCTCAGAGCCGTCCTGTTGCCCTGCAGGCTCACTTTACCTGACACAAGTCAATATGAAAGATAAAGAATTGAATTTGTTTTGGGTTTTGGGTTCCCTGTATAAATTGAACTGTCAATTAAGCAAACTGTAATATAAATAATAATTTTAAAATATATATATTATTGAAATGTTTGAGTGACGAATTATTCCGTCTGTGTTGTTGCTTACATGTTTATTTGTCTGTTGATTTATTTCTGATGTACAGTAAAAACGTTACAGCCCTGTGGCTTGTGCCTAACAACAGGAGCCTGGGTGTAATTAAACAGTGTGTGCACATTTAATAGGAACAACAGGAAGGGTACAGTATCTCGCTGGGTGGGCTTCTTCCCTGTGGATCATTAGCCCTCCACTTCCTGTCTCATAAGAGAAATAGTTAGAAAAACAAACTCCCTTTGTAACCCTAATTTGTCTCTGTGGAAAAAGGAACAAAGGTGGAATTGGTGAGGTTTAAGAAGGACTGACCGGTTACGCTGACGCACGTGGTCCCCTCCAGCGGGCCCCTGGGAAACACGTCGAAGATGCAGCTGTAGCAGCCCTCGTCCTCGGACCCAACGCTCTGGATGGTGATGTAGCTGCCGTTGCTGTGCGAGGCGTTGAGCTGCACGTTGGACTCCTGATGGCTGACTTGCACCGGCTCGCTCGGCTTCCTCAACTCGTACGCCAGCAGGACCTTCTTGTGCTGGTCGAGCCACCGTACTTGCCGCACGGTGTCGCCCGTCTCCGTGGTGACGGAGCAGCCGAGCAGCAGGGGGAGGCCCGCCTCTGCTGTTACACTGGCAGGAGCTACCACCTGACCTGAAATCAGACAGACATTTTTTGTTAATTGGTGGCACCTTGATATATCGTAGACATCCACCAGGATCAATTTTTTATTTAATTTGTATATATATATTCACATTTTTATTTTAACATTTGGATTGTCTTTGTTGTGAATGTATTATCTTTTTTAATGTATATACACAATACCTATTGCGCATCTTCTGCCATATTGTGTGAACATTTTTAAGCAGAACTTCTATTTGTTCTTTAGTCGTTCATGGTTGAATTATGTTTCCACGTTGAACAAATGTCTTTTCTTAAAGATTTTAAGGTAAATCAGGGTGAGTAAGTGATAAAGAAATGGTGCTTCTGTGGTCATCATCAAGGCCAAAACATTTTCAAACAGAAGACACCTTATTTATAAGGAAACTGAGTTCACCAGTTAGATTTTCCTCCATAAAATGAAAACTATAAGGAATATGAAACATACCTTGCGTCCTGGACACAGCCAGTCCTGAGATCCAGAGCAGCACACACAGGAGGGCGGGTCCACACATCGCACACTGAGGCCGGGTTACCAACACACACGATCTGAGCCACAATCGCATCCAGGCTGCTGCTGCAAACACAGACACTGTCAGAAAACCTGTACAGAAACTATGAGGATGAGGAGGCTGAGATGAAGACATACCCCGCTCAGAGGTCCAGTGTTGTTGAGCTGCTGCTGGTCAGTACAGTCTCAGCATCTCACTCACACTGCCTGCTGCAACATGAGCCAGAGGACGACATTAGCCATGACATCATAACAGATTACACTCTTTACTTAGCGCTGGAAAAAAACAACACAAATGTCCTTTTTATTGCAGCTTTGGGACATTAGTTGCAGTGATGGTAAGTACATTTACTCTAGTACTGTACTTAAGTAATATTTTGACATACTTTAACTTGACTTGAGTAGCCATTTTATGCTACATATGATCATACTCCTCAAATGTGTAAGCAAATATATTACTTTAACTCCACTTAATTTATGTGACAGCCAAGGCCAGATTAGTACCTCCAGGGGCCCCTGGGCACTGAGCACTCATATATGTAGTGAAATTGTGTGGAAATTGTGTGGTTGCTCAAGGGTGGGGCTGTGATTCGGCTATACACCGCCGTCGCGTAGTAATAAAGTTGAGCGCATACATAGTGAGACCTACAGTACAGAGACCTACAGTAATTTGATCCTATGGAAAAGCTGTGTTATTTATGGCGATGAGTGAGTGTCATTTAAAACAATGTATGATGAGTGAGGTTGTGCCCGAAAAAAAAAAGGTTGCCCATATGGTTAATCCGGCCTTGGTGACAGCTCTCTACAAATTCAGATTATTAGCCAATACAAAAAATAAATCAACTAAGAGAGCCGGCCAGCTAACCAATGAGAGCAGACTGGGCTCTGGTTTCAGACAGAGGGTGAAAAGAGGTGCAGCAGCACAGGCCGTCTGAGAAAAATGAAGAGCTTGTTGAACATGAAAGCATGGAGACACGTCACAGTAGAGACACTAAAAATAAACATGAACCTGAACATAATAATAATAATAATAATAGCTTAGATTTATATAGCGCCTTTCATGGGACCCAAGGTCGCTTTACAAGGAAGAACAGGGCAAAACAAACATAACAAAACAAAAAGGCAATCAGACAACCAGTCCTCCAGAGGAGGATTTTGAATGATATGCGGGACTTGAACATGAGCAGAATAGGGCCCCTTCAAGTGCAAAATCTACTAGTATTTCTTCTAGCACTGATTAGTTGCCATGGTGCTGCCATGTATAAGTGTCAACAACAAACAGATGCTGAGTCAGGACACGTGCCCTGGGGTCTAATGCAGGTTTTACGTGATAACCATACGTGCAGTAAAGCAACGATCATCCGGCGGTAAAAACAAGCGGACACACTTTGATGTCTAGACTACCTGGAGATTTCTAAATCCAAACACAGAGAAATGACAGGATGGTGATGCAAGGTGTAATGAGGAGTCACTGGATCACCACAGGAGTGCTGTTAGGGTGTGTGGAGGGTAAATATACCTCTCTCAGGTCATTCTTTGGACAAAAGGCTGGAAACAGCAGGGATCAGACTCTAAAAACCACATCTCAGGGCTGTGTGTGTTTCTTTTACAGTGCCAAACATCTGGATTCAAACATGGAGCCTTCTGTTCAGCTCAAGTTAAATCCCTTTGCCTCTACTGATGTCTCAAATATGATCCCATCAATCAACCCTAAGGGCTTTTATTGTGCAAAACTAGCAGGTAGAGCTTAAAAAGGTAATGAGTTTCACTATAAGGAGAACTGACACTTCAAGAGAGGGACTGAAATCATAAACAACATCCAGATGTGCACTGGACTGCATTGATTGGAAGAAATAATCCACAACTTTCTAAAACAAAATGCACTTTGTGTACATTTTTCATGCACAAATGTCAGAAAATGCAGTTTGAGACTCTAAAATATGGAGATGTTACAATTTTTCCCTATTAAAATCCTATTTAAGTGAATAGATTTGTGTTTTGTACACAAATGAATGACCTTTTTCCCTTTTCCCCCACATTTCTTTCACAAAACGAAACGCTGAAACTGTATTTTTGTATAAAAAAAGAATAGACCTAATTGCAGTAATGTAAAAATAATTTCACCCACAGAAGAATAGTATAACTGGATTTATACATACAGAAACACTAAGAAAACAGCAAGATGTTTATAAATAAGGGTGTAAGCAAGTCAATTAAGCTTACAGGTAATTAACTTAACTGACGCGGATTTAAATTTATTTTGAAATGGAGGTCAGTGACACGGTGTGCGAGTTAATGGTGAGGGAAAACAACACCTCTAGAAGACGTTAAGCGTCGTTTTCAAAGTGCTACAACATTCATATCTTCACAGACATATCCCGAAAAGTTTCACAATTTCACTAATGTAGATGTTTTTACATTGTTGGAGGAAGTAAACCAACTACAGACAAGTTGCTCCAAATCAGGTTTTCTGCAGCTAAAATCGGAAGAAAGCATCAAACTCACCCCCTGGCCGATGAAGGGACTCAAAAACACTGTGAATTCCCGTATTTGAGGTGTTGTCTGAGCTGCAGGTAATGTGAGAGTGCAGCATGCTTCAGATTTAACTCACAGAGCAGCGCCCAGTTTTCCGGCTGCTGCGTTCACTGCCTGATCTCTTAGCAACAGATCAGTGCAGGAATGTGGAAAGTGCGACCTCCAGTGGCCATGCGTTGCAACTGCAGCCAAAAAATGCACCTGACACAATTAGAAAAATATATTTCTTAGATTATTTATCTATGTCAATATGTTCTGGAAGTACCTGATTATCATTACTTAATATTGCCATACCGTATTTTCTAAACTACCAATACAATTATATTTTATCTGGGGTTTGTTACTTCTTTTTTGATCTCATAATACACTCAGCCTTTTATATAGAAAACCAAAATCTTAGGACTCCTTTACCTTACTTGTAACATTACCCTTAATAAAGTTATTATAATTTATTTTCAAAGCCCCAAAATTCCACCCTTAAGCCGTAATGCTTATAAAATAACAAAAACACAAATTTAGTTTTGAGATTTTATTTTACAACATTTTTAAACATTCATTATATAATCAGTTTGAAAAAATACCCAATCATTTCAAGATTGTCATATTTGCACATTTTATAAAGCACATATTCTATGTTTTTAGTGTTTTTTAGTAGTCGTAGTAACAGTTGAGTCTTCTATAGTGTTTTTTTATTTTAAATTGTGTACTCTGTCAATTCATGTGCAATGCAATTACATGCAAAATAAATCCCAATTTGTGATCAATAAATTATATCTAATCTAATATCAGATGTATTCATTTTATATTAAAACAAATACAAAAAGTATCAACAAATATAAAAGAAGAAATATAAAACAAATATGTACAAAAAAAAGGTCTAAATTATTTCACAGATTAAATCAAAATATCTAAATGACTGTACATGAGTCTTTCTGATTGCTGGATATTTTCCTATGAACTGGAACAGATATGTTAAGTTGTTGTAAAAAGGTAAACAGGATGTCAGGACTATATAACTGTTGTGGCTCTACAGTCCTGAGAGATTTAGTTTGTGATCATGAAAAAAGATTATTTTTAACTTTCAGATTTGATGTCTCGGAAGGTTTTTCTTTTTTCACAGAAGAATATTGTACCCGTAGCTCATTCACTTTCTTCATTAACGGTGTGCAGGCCCTTTAGACAAAAACAAGAGGCAGTTAACTTATAAATAAGTTCTTGGGAAGTAGGAATCAAGATAAATATTCATAATAAAGGAATAAACTGACTTACTCATCAGAGTCTTTGGTTGATTTCTGAGGTGTCTTGGTCATCTCAGAGTCCTTCTCCAACACACTGAAGGATTTAAGAAGAAGAAGACATTTAATGTATTATATATTCAGGTTGAAGCATAGCATCGTGCCAGACTAGGACTACATCTGAACCTATAAAACATATTAGTTGATTATATTTTGCATTATTAATTAGAAAATTGAAAGTGACTAAAGGTATGAAATAAATGTAGTTTATGTAGATGTACCTGGTTAAAGGTGAAAGTGTTTTTTGTCCAGTGGGAAAATTGCTTTAATAGGAGTAGAGTTAAAAGTATAAAATTACCTTCTCAGATGTTTTCTTATACACAGGAAGGCGGTGATTGCAATCGCAACAACACACACACAGAAGAGTACCACAGACACAATGATCAGAGCCAAAGCTGTGAGAGAAGAGGAAATAACATGAATAAAGCAAAATACAAATATAATTGTAATACTGACTTAAGGTCACCTACAGGATAACTTACCAACACCACTGTTATCAGACCGGGAGTCTTCTTCAGAACCTGGAGAATGAAAACAATGAGCAATAGAGAAATCGTTCATTTTCTTGGATTTTTGTGGAAGTGTCTCTCACCTTTAATAGCCAACATTTTGACCTCTGGGATCGTCATGGACGCCTCTTTCTGAGGAGCAGTGAGAACGTGTGCGGCACATCCAACCTCACTGCTGTTGTCGTGGAGACGAGCTGTCACAGTGACAGTGAATGTTCCGTTGCTATTGGCGACAGATGCAGAGTTGTTGTGAGGAAGAGTCAGGGTTACCGTGGGAGCAGGTCGACCCGTGGCCGAGCAGGAGACCACCGAGTCTACGACGTGCAGAAAGGGTTCGTGCAGCTCTGCAAAGAGAAACAGATTTGAATACAGAGAAGACAGATGAGGGAATGGGAACCGCGGTGCATTGTGGGACGTAGATATTTAGAATCCAAAATTCATAAAGTACACACAAAATATATTTCCCCTTAATGTCTGCGCCTGTCTGGTGATGGGAGTTAGCGCCTACACCTGTGTGCTATTAAAATGAAGTATTGTATCCTCAGAAGATGGCTGACATGCTGTTGATGACGTCCCATTCCCTAAAATAAATATGTTTTTCAACAAAGTCTCTTACCGTAGATCTGGAGGCAGGTTATCCCGATGAAAGCACCTTCGGGGATGGTGTTAAACAGACAGCGATAGCATCCCTCATCTCGGTCCGTGACGTTCATGATATTTATGGAGCAGTTCTGCAGTCCAGCAGTTTTAAACTCCACTCTTCCTTTAAAACCAGCATTCACTGTCTGACCAAACTTTCTGGTGTAAATTGCAATATTTTCATTGTCTTCGCCATCACCCACAGGGAGGACTTTCTGCCAGGTGACTTGCAGAACATTCTTGGTTTGCATCAGCTGACACTGTAAGCTTGACTCTTCTCCCAATACTGCCATCACAGTGTCCTGGGTCTCTACCAGAGCAGTTAGACCTGCAGGAGGGGAACGTTTCAGGGAGAAACATTACTTCAAACAGTCAAAAAACAGTGAGGATTTATATTCAATGCCTGCAGTTCCATGCTTGAGACGTACTTTTGCTTCTTATAGCAGAAAATAAATTAATTGTGCTCCAAGATGTCTTGATGTAGTTTTTTTTAAAACACAGTTCTCAGACACTTTCCATAGTTAAACTCAGTATACATACAGTTCAAATAGTTAAAAACAAACTACAAGATCATTCATCTGATGTTATAACAGGTTTTAACATACAATTCAGTGTTTTCTAATTAAAATCTTACACTGCACTGTAACTTTTATACCTGTATTATTCTATGATAGCCCGTTTCATGTATATGTTAAAAATGCCATGTTTATTGAAGATTTTACATTAGAAAAATTCACCAAAATTAATCAAAGGCACATTCTTCCAAAACTACCTGCTGTAGTATGACCACCAGGAGACTATTGATGTGTGTAGTGAGTTTGGTAGAAATATACTTTATAATAGTAACATTATTGAAGATGATGCCATATTTATTCAAGATTTTACATTAGAAATATTCACCAAAATTATTCAAAAGCACATTCTTCCAAACTCTCTGCAGTAGTATGACCACCAGGAGACTATTGATGTGTGTAGTGAGTTTGGTAGTAATATACAGTATAATAGTGAAGTGATTGAATATTATTGTATTCTTTTTTCGGTGTTGGACTTTGCAGACGGTGCCTGAGCATGCATGGCGCATATTGGCTTTTTTTGATCAACATGTGATTGTAGTTCGTTGTCAACCTTACCACGGTACTTGGGAGACGTAATTTGTGTCTGAATAACGTTTAGTTCATCAGTTATTGATCCATGAAATCCGAATCTGCCAATATCGTTCTAACTTTACTCAACTTATCTCGCTGCCCTATTTCTTAATGCTCTTAATGTCTCTCATTTTTAAAAGCACCTTGAATTGCCTTGTATTGAAAGGTGTTATAAAAATTGACTAAGATATAAAATATACATTTTATGACACGAACAATGTATTTTTTAATTGAACCGCCAAAATGTACTACACTTCCTACAAACGAAAGAACAACAACGATACGAGGTTCACACAGCGGAGTGTTTAAGAATAATAAATAAGGTTATACAACGTTAATGTGTCTTCTATTTCTTACCTTTCCGAAATAGTCCAAACGCACAGAGGAATATAAGTGCATGTTGAGCCATGTTCACCACCTACGATCTACGATCTAACTTCATTTACCCGCCTTATATTCTAATAGAAAGTTATAAATGGCAACTTCCGGTCAAATCGAAAGTAAATCATTAATCATTAACACACATTCTAAAGATTAAAATGTTTCTAATTTCATGTCAGCAAAATATACTGCGAGTAGATTATTTTATTTTAGATTTAAGCATTTTCTCTTCTTGAACATAATGCAGTAAACAGTTTAATAAGCCAGTGTTTGACAATCAAGCCCTTTACCACGAGTAGACCATAGACTGTATATATGGTAGTAGGTACAGACACACACAGTAGGTGTTATATATTAGTCTAACCTAATTTAGATTAGATAGAAGCAGATACATGTATATACTGTAGCGTCTCGCTACAGGAACACAGGGAGGCTTAGTTTGTCCTTTATCCGGGAGTTTATTATACAGATCACAGGTTACTGTTGGCCGTAACCACGCCAAAACAATCCAATAACCCTGTCGTATTCTCACTCTCCGTCATCCTCATCCCCTGCCAGTTCTCCCCTAGCTTCCCGCGTCTCTCCCCCCAGGAACCTCCCTCTTCCAGCCCCAACCAACCAGACAACACTCTCCCACCCAAACCCACAGGTCAAATGAACCGTCCATCAAAACAATGGCACGTTCACTGACACTCTGTAAAATGCCAACAAACTCTGAACAACAGACACATCAAACATCAAACATTATAAACCAGTCCGTTACAATACTTATAATTGTGGACAAAATTAATCAACTGGTTGCTAAAAAATATGCACCTGACACATAGTATTAACATATTGTATTAAATAGAAATAAAATAACATTTTATTATCGGTTTCTGACCCACATATTGTCACATTTTATTTTAATAATGTTATGATTTAGATTCAACGCCCGACAATTTCCTCCATAATATTGTTTACTAGACTTTATTTCACAAGACTCATAAACTTTCATTATTTATAATAAATGTTAACAATACCCTGTATTTTCTGGCTTGCCAACATTCAGATTATATATTTTTTAAATGCAAAAAGATCAAAATGACCGCAGAAGTTTTTATGAATTTCATTTAAAATATAAAGTAAGACACATTAAAAAAGTCTTTACTTTGATGCAACAATGAATTCATGCGCAAATATATTTTAAATCATTTCACAGATGCTAAAATCTTAAATAAATAGTGTACATTCATCTTTTTGATCCTGCAAAACATTTGTGGAACAGAGTAAGGATTTTCATTACTTTAGCACACTTGAGTAAATGTACTCAGTTATATACCCCCACTGTATTGTATAAAGTACGAATTATATTTTATCTGGTTTTCTTACTTCTTTTTTAATATCATAATAAACTCAGCACAAATAATAAAAAACTAAATCGTACAACTCCTTAACAATATCTGTTACATTATCCTTTAATAAAGTTATGATGATTTATATTCAATGCCCCAAAATGTCACCCTGAAGACGTAATGCTTATAAAATGACACAATCAACATTTTATTTTACAACATTTTGAAACATTCATTATACAAAATCATTTTGAAAAGATACCAAATCATTTTGAAGTTGTCAGATTTGTACATTTTATAAAGCACATATCCTGTGTTTTTAGCAGTAGGCGAGTCCAATAGAGTGTTTTCTATTGTTGTGTATTTTAAATTGTGTACCCTAAAATGTAAATTCATGTGCAATGTATTTATTTTTTGCATGCTGCTGTCACAAAAACAGAACAATTTGAGATAAATAAAGTATTTAAATCAATTATGAAAATAAAAAACAAGACATATAAAACAAACACGGACAAAAAAATATTTCACAGATTTACAAATAATTTCTAAATGACTGTACATGAGTCTTTCTGATTGCTGGATATTTTCCTATGAACTGGAACAGATATGTTGAGTTGTTTTAAAAAGGTAAACAGGATGTCAGGGCTATATTACTGTTCTGGCTCTACAGTCCTGAGAGATTTAGTTTGTGATCATGAAAAAAGATTCTTTTTAACTTTCAGATTTGATGTCTCGGAAGGTTTTTCTTTTTTCACAGAAGACCATCGTAGCCGTATCTCATTCACTTTCTTCATTAACGGTGTGCAGGCCCTTCAGACAAAAACAAGAGGCAGTTTACTTATAAATAAGTTATTGGGAAGTAGGAATCAAGAAAAATATGTATAATAAAGGAATAAACTGACTTACTCATCAGAGTCTTTGGTTAATTTCTGAGGTGTCTTGGTCCTTTCAGGGTCCTTCTCCAACACACTGAAGGATTTAAGAAGAAGAAGACATTTAATGTATTATATATTCAGGTTGAAGCATAGCATCGTGCCAGACTAGGACTACATCTGAACCTATAAAACATATTAGTTGATTATATTTTGCATTAGTCATTTGAAAATTGAAAGTGACTAAAGGTATGAAATAAATGTAGTTTATGTAGATGTACCTGGTTAAAGGTGAAAGTGTTTTTTGTCCAGTGGGAAAGGTGCTTTAATAAAAGTATAAAATTACCTTCTCAGATGTTTTCTTATACACAGGAAGGCGGTGATTGCAACAGCAACACACACACAGAAGAGTACCACAGACACAATGATCAGAGCCAAAGCTGTGAGAAAAGAGGAAACAACATGAATAAAGCAAAAATACAAATATAATTGTAATACTGACTTAAGGTCACCTACAGGATAACTTACCAACACCACTGTTATCAGACCGGGAGTCTTCTTCAGAACCTGGAGAATGAAAACAATGAGCAATAGAGAAATCGTTCATTTTCTTGGATTTTTGTGGAAGTGTCTCTCACCTTTAATAGCCAACATTTTGACCTCTGGGATCGTCATGGACGCCTCTTTCTGAGGAGCAGTGAGAACGTGTGCGGCACATCCAACCTCACTGCTGTTGTCGTGGAGACGAGCTGTCACAGTGACAGTGAATGTTCCGTTGCTATTGGCGACAGATGCAGAGTTGTTGTGAGGAAGAGTCAGGGTTACCGTGGGAGCAGGTCGACCCGTGGCCGAGCAGGAGACCACCGAGTCTACGACGTGCAGAAAGGGTTCGTGCAGCTCTGCAAAGAGAAACAGATTTGAATACAGAGAAGACAGATGAGGGAATGGGAACCGCGGTGCATTGTGGGACGTAGATATTTAGAATCCAAAATTCATAAAGTACACACAAAATATATTTCCCCTTAATGTCTGCGCCTGTCTGGTGATGGGAGTTAGCGCCTACACCTGTGTGCTATTAAAATGAAGTATTGTATCCTCAGAAGATGGCTGACATGCTGTTGATGACGTCCCATTCCCTAAAATAAATATGTTTTTCAACAAAGTCTCTTACCGTAGATCTGGAGGCAGGTTCTCCCGATGAAAGCACCTTCGGGGATGGTGTTAAACAGACAGCGATAGCATCCCTCATCTCGGTCCGTGACGTTCATGATATTTATGGAGCAGTTCTGCAGTCCAGCAGTTTTAAACTCCACTCTTCCTTTAAAACCAGCATTCACAGTCTGACCAAATTTTCTGGTGTAAGTTGCAATATTTTCTTCGCCAGCAGGGAGGACTTTCTGCCAGGTGACTTGCAGAACATTCTTGGATTGCAGCAGCTGACACTGTAAGCATGACTCTTCTCCCAAAACTGCCATCACAGTGTGCTGGGTCTCTACCACAGCAGTCAGACCTGCAGGAGGGGAACGTTTCAGGGAGAAACATTACTTCAACCAGTCAAAAAACTGTGAGGATGTATATTCAATACCTGCAGTTGCATGCTTGAGACGTACTTTTGCTTAGTATAGTAGAACATAAATGAATGTCTTTATGGAGTTTTTTTTAAACACAATCCTTATACACTTTCAATAGTTAAAAACGAACTATAAGGTAATTATTCTGACATTATAACAGGTTTTAACTTTACATTTCAGTGTTATCTTAGAAAATCGAACTATTAATATCTTACACTGCACTGTAACTTTTATTCATGTATTTATACCTGTTTTATTCTATAATAGCCCGTTTCATGTACATTTTATTCTCTTTGCTTTTTAATAGCATTTTTAGTAGTAATTTTATAATCTCGCTGCACTATTTCACAATGCTCTTAATGTCTTTCATTTTTGTAAAGCACTTTGAATTGCCTTGTGTTGAAGGTGCTTGCCTTACCTGTGGTAATGTTTTATTCGTAAAGTAATTTGTATCTTTTCAAAATACGATATAAAATATACATTTTATGACACAAACAATATCTTTTTTTGATTTAACCGCCAAAAAACGTACTAACCTTCCTAATAACGAAAGAACAACAACGCTACAACGTTCACCCAGCGGAGAGTTTAAGAATAATAAATAAGGTTATAAAACGTTAATGTGTCTTCTATTTCTTACCTTTTTGAAATAGTCCAAACGCACAGAGGAATATAATCGCACGTCGAGCCATCTTCTCTTCTTTTAACCGCCTAACGTTCAAATTCAAAGCTTTCACTGACAGCTTCCGGTCAAATCGAAACTAAATTAGTAATCGTTAACGACGGAGGTGGTGGATGATAAAATAAGGAGTAAAAGTAGAAGTACCACAGAATAGCAATACTCTGTTACAAGTAAAAGTCCTGCATTCAAAAGGTTACAAGTAAAAGTACAACAGTAAAAGTACTCATTATGCTGATTGTCCCATTTCAGAATAATTTATATGATACGATTTATAATGATTGATCATTAAAGTGTTTTCAAAGCTGGTAAAGGTGCAGCTAGTTTTAATGGCTTTTATATACAGGGTAGCTTGTGAATTGACTCACTTACTTTATTGCACATCGTTAATCAAAATCTGTAAGTAATTTAAGGGACTAATACAAGTAGTTGAGTAGAAGTACAATATTTGCCTATGAATTTTAGAAGACAGTAGAGAAAACATGAAATACTCTTACTTAAGTACAGTACTTGAGTAAATGTACTTAGTTACTTTACACCACTGGTTTTATTAACCCAAAATGTAATAATATATGATACGAGTTAGAGATTACATTATTTATAACACACAGTATCAACACGTTGAACATATTGCAGATAAGAGTCTAATAATCCATTGTAAAACATTCATGCAACAGTAAATGAATACACACAATTAGCTCTTTAACACATATAGAGCCCTACAGTTACAGTTTACGAGGAAATATGTCTATGGTGCAATAAATAACATTTGGGCAGAAACGTTAAAGTGCAAAACTGCCAGAAATGTGCAAAATAGCAGCAACATACATAATATGATGTTACATATTATAATTAATAAATAATATAGATTCTTATTGTTCACTTAAACAATCACCTGGTTGCTCTATATATCAACCTAATCACTTGATAGAGGTCAAATTTGCTGCAAAATTAACACAATGATATATATTTTTCTGCCTGTGATTTTCTTGCTTCTTTCTCTGTCTTCCCCACACAGCACACTTGCAGGACAGCACACCAAAATAGTTTTTCATATCTTCCTGTTAATGCAAACCTTTTATATTGCACTAAGCTGCCGTCACTCTCACCCTGAATAACAGCGAAGTGCTTTCTACATGTGATGGATTAAACTCGAAAGTAGACAGTGAACAAATCATTTTTGAAACATTTGACCACTCCTGAACTTGCTTTGCTGATGTATAAAGTGCTGAATAATTAAATTACAAATAAATATTTAAAAAACTATCTGTGATCCTTGGTTTGCAGATTTTATATTAAACACTATTAAAGGTTACATGAAAACTACATTTAAATCATTATTGTCCATTTTCCTTTCTTCTGGTCTCCTGGACCTGCCAGGAAGAAAGAAAAGCTTGTTAACCCTACTTGTAATACCTCACTATAAAGAGAAGTATGAACACAATGTTAAATATCTCACCTTGTTCGCTTTATTACAACAAAAACAACGACGATGATGATGATGATGATGAAAGTGACTGAAACTACAGCAGAAATCACAAGTGCAGTCCCTGAGGTGGACTGTGTTTTCCCTGCACACAAGATTAAAACAAGATTAAGGTTAATAACCGTTAAAAGAAAAAGAGGAAGGTGGGAAATGTCAGAGTAACATGATCTTTCATGAGGTGACCCAGTGAGCAGTTGATAACGCAGTAAATCATTGTCCGGTTGGTCGAAATGAAAGCTAAGAAGAAGTGAAACGGAAACAACATGCACAGCTGACACTTTCTCGAGACCCGGGAGTTTTTTGACTTCTTGTAATGTAGCCTACAGTATGAGGAAACCTAATGTAAATGATGAGTCACAGCATAGCAGTTTAACAATAGCAGTGTGGCTTACCGGCAGTAAACAAAGGAGACACTTGTAGGAAATTACAACTTTGTGTTAAAAAAAGTTCCATCATGGTCAAAGTAACAGAGGGGGGGCCAAATCCGGCAGCCATAACACCAGCGTAGCCAGATCTAAAAGCCCCCTTACATTTTTTTACCTGGAACCCAGAGTAAAATGCTTTTGATAGCTTGACTTCTATGTGAGTATGACACCCTCCTGTGCCGATTTAAGCAGGCAAAGATACCAACAGCACACTGTGTTCAGTAATAACAATAATTCCACACATTTCTGGAACTTTTCCAGGATGCGATCATCATGAGTAACTTCCAGCTAAAGAGCATGTGATACAAAAGGATTGTCAGGCATACCTTCCTCTTCCTGCTTCTCCCTGGCAGGTAAAGAAAAGGGAATCCT
Organism: Notothenia rossii; assembly: GCF_949606895.1. Classification (NCBI taxonomy): domain Eukaryota; kingdom Metazoa; phylum Chordata; class Actinopteri; order Perciformes; family Nototheniidae; genus Notothenia; species Notothenia rossii. The sequence continues at coordinate 8,138,340 of NC_136901.1, forward strand.
CTCGCTCCTTTGTCCCATGGCTCCACTGTTCAGCAGGCAGACCACATGTCCTTCCCACCCAGTAGGGAGTCGCAGAGTGACGTTGCTGCTGCTAGTAAACGTCTTGTCTTCATTTGCTACTGTAGTGATTGGCTGCCGGTGTGTTTGCGTGGCTTGAGAAGGGATTTCCCACTGTATGGCTGGAGCTGGTTTTCCTGTAGCAGAGCAGCTGAACACAACCTCTTCATCCTCCTCCTCCTCTTCCTCAGGGTCACTGCTGGGAGCATGCACTTCTGTTTTAAAACTGGATATTCCTTAGAATAGAAAATAAGAAAACACTGACCTAAATGCTTTAAAGGCTTGAGGAGTAACCGATTACAGTTACATGCAAAGAGACATAATCAGATTATTGTTGCAAAAAACTAAAAGGAGAATAATGTGTTTGTTGCAAAAGGATCAGATTTGATTTGTTCCTTGTAAGCTGTACTGTTCACAGCATTTTCTCTCAGTTTAGATTGTATTTCTGCTTTTTAAACTGTACTATATGTGCTCATGTTTTACATTGTTGTGTATACTTTACTCTTTAATTTATTTGCATATGAATTGTAGGTAATCCAAGCAATTACATTATTTGGACCTTTTCCCTACATGTTGTTACATTTACCTTGCACTGTGACGCATATCTGCTTCCTCATGGACCCATCAGGATACCGGTTGAAGGCGCAGATATAACAGCTTTCATCCTCCCAGGTGACGTTGGCCAGAGTGATGGAAGATGAGCTGAGCGTCGCTTCTGTGAAGATCACCTTCCCTCTGTAGGGATCATTCACATGCTCCCCAAACCGCTTACTGTACGTCGCTAAATTCTCTATGGGCCTGTCCGGGACAAGCCTTTGCCATGTCACCTGCTGCACATCTGTTGGGAAATGGAAAACATCCAATCAACCATTTTTTTCCAAGTACTAATTGGACTTGGTAAATATTACAATCAAACCAACCAAACAACCAGCAAGCCAGACAGACAGTCAGTCAACCAATCACATCAATAAATACAGTTTTCCTTACCTTTCAGGTTGGCTACAGCACATCCATATTTTGAATCACGTCCATAGTCCACTGTCATATTGCCATAACCAGTAATCTGTGACATGGATGCTGATAAGAATCGAAACAGCTGTGTCAGTGTATGAGAATGAAAGTAAAACCTGTGCTGTAAACATTCAAAGAAATAACAAGGATTAACTGTGAATAAAATACTAAGCTTATCTGTAGATTTTCAAAAGAGAAAAAGTCCTAGCCTTTAACATATTATGATAACAAATCATAAAATCACTTTAACAACTCTACAAATTAAATATAGACAACATGATATTATACATTTGACAACACAAGAGCTGGATATATATTCTCCAACAGTAGGCAGTGAATTCAGAAGGGTTACCCTCTTCTTACCTGTAAACAGCAAAGCAGTCAGGGTGAGGATCAGTAACATCTTGTTTTGTTGCTGCTGTGTTCAAGTGCACTTTCAGTTCAGCCTCTCCTGCTTTTAAAGGGAAGGGCAAAACAAAACTGAAATTAAACTGAAGGAGGGGAAATACACAATTCTGCTTGATCTCTCCTATAGTATGCATTGCCATGAATGAATGAATGGATGAATGAATAAATGAATTAATGTTCTATATTATTTTAATGACTGATTGAACTCCAACTGTATTATTTTAGATTTATATTCAACTGCGATGCCTGCCATCTCTGCTCTGTGTCATTGTGTTGTCTCCTGGGTTCTGTAGTGTTCGGAGTCTGTCTTTTTATTATCCCCTCAGGAAGCCTTTGCCTCCTGTCAGGTCATCATTGAAAATAACAATTTGTTGTTAATTGATTTTCCTGGCTAAATAAAGGTTCTACTACTACTACTATTCATACTACTACTATTACTACTACTACTACTACTATTACTATTAGTACTACTACTATTATTAGTACTACTATTATTAGTACTACTACTATTAGTACTACTACTACTACTACTACTACTATTAGTACTACTACTATTACTACTACTACTATTAGTACTACTACTATTAGCACTACTACTACTATTAGTACTACTACTATTACTACTACTACTATTAGTACTACTACTACTATTACTACTACTACTATTAGTACTACTACTATTAGTACTACTACTATTATTAGTACTACTACTATTAGTACTACTACTATTATTAGTACTACTATTATTAGTACTTCTACTATTAGTACTACTACTACTACTACTATTAGTACTACTACTTTTATTAGTACTACTACTATTAGTACTACTACTATTATTAGTACTACTATTATTAGTACTACTACTATTAGTACTACTACTACTACTACTATTAGTACTACTACTATTACTACTACTAGTACTACTATTACTACTACTATTAGTACTACTACTATTATTAGTACTACTACTATTATTAGTACTACTATTATTAGTACTACTACTATTAGTACTACTACTACTACTACTATTAGTACTACTACTATTACTACTACTAGTACTACTATTACTACTACTATTAGTACTACTACTATTATTAGTACTACTACTACTACTATTAGTACTACTACTACTACTACTACTATTAGTACTACTACTATTACTACTACTACTATTACTACTACTATTAGTACTACTACTATTATTAGTACTACTACTACTACTATTAGTACTACTACTACTACTACTACTATTAGTACTACTACTACTACTACTACTACTACTATTAGTACTACTACTACTACTAATACTATTAGTACTACTACTACTACTACTACTATTAGTACTACTACTATTACTACTACTACTACTACTACTACTACTATTAGTACTACTACTACTACTAGCTGTTATTGATTTGTTTGAGATTGAGTGCTCTGACAGAGAAAATTATGGCTTTTTTTGTGTCATTAAGAGTTTTATAACAAAATAAAAAGACTGCAGAGATGTAAATTTAAATCATCTACTGGATGATGAAGTACTTTCATGGAATAAGACGATCAACAGTAAAACAAAAAAAGTACATTAAAGACAGCTCCACCATATACAGATGCAAACAATTACATTTTCAATATCATCCAGTTGTATGAGTAGTTTTAGTGTTTTAAGTATAATATGATAATACTTTTTGCTTTTAATTAATGAATGAATAAATAAATAATAATACATTTTATTTATCAAACGCTTTTACAGGCGCTTTTCGACCAAAAATAAATCGTATCTTCTAAAAATAAATCTTATCTTATATTAGACTTGAACATCATATAACTTGGCTCTTGTTGTAAATATAGATTCCAGTTAATGTGTCTTTACCTTCAGTAATTTGTAGTAAAGTAAAAATCCCAGAGCAGAAGTTCCCACAGAGGTGTCACAGTGACACCATATCCCCTCATGCATGGTGGGCGCTCTATCAAATCTAAAGGGTGATACCAATGTGAGGCTGCACATTATGAGCCACAGTTTACTCGAGCTGAACTGGAAAGTCCATGAGAAGGCAGTCCTATCTCTAAAACAGAGAAATACAAGTCCTGGTTTTGAGTTGTAATGATTCCTGGATTCACATTTTTGTAAAGCATGTTTCACCTCAATATTTAAAGGGTTCCCATTAGGCTCATGTTCAGGGAGTGAGTGGGAGAGAAACAGATTTTAGCCTTTGCAGACCATTAACATGCACAGAAATGTATATTCACTATAGGAAAGAGCCCATGAGATCACCAAAAAGCATACAGTGCCCCTTTAACATCCTTTTAGTTATATGATTTCAGTCATCCTTCATAACATTCCTGAATGTTTTGTCATCAGGAAACCTTTGAGTTTCAGGAAGCAGGATGAAGTATCACAGCCCCGCTAACAGGAAGGATTCTAAGAGGGCACACACACTTGAAGAAGCCCAAGGCAGGGTTAAACCCAGAAAGGTTGATGTTTGATTGGCAACCAACATTCATATAATTAAATCTCTTGTGTAATCTTGTTTACAAAATACAGGGAAGTCCCCGTTTATTTCCTCTGAATTATTTTATTTTATCTTTGGAAAGAACCTAGCTCTGATTTTGTGGAAGTGGCTAATACTATAATTTGCAGCCTTGGGGATAAAAATGAATAAAGATGATATTATTATCACATTAATTCATGCTATAAAAACCTCTAAAGTCATCAAGATAACAACACTCTAAGTAGGAAAGACCTAAATGTAAAGTATGGAGGTGTTTCACAGGAAGACTATTTTATATCTACCATGTAATTGAAACGCCACATATACTTTGGAAATGTAAAACTATTATACTGGAAAGTACCTTCGCTACCTGGCAGCAGTTAAAGAGACACTTGCAAAACAACTTTAGAACAACCAACAACAGTGTGATTTTGCTGACAGCGTGACTATCTATTTCACACCAACACCTGTGACCAACCGCTCACTGCTAAACCACCAGCGCCCCTGCTCTGCATGACCTTATTATTATAAAAGCAGGAAGTCACTTTATTTTGGTAACACTTTTTACTTTAAGGCCCAGATACACCGGCCCGAAATCGGCAGTAAATGGGAGACGGGCCGAATCTGGGCCTTTAGAGCAGAACATCCCAAAGTGCATCACGAAGTGCTTTCTGAGCATGCTATCAAAAAGGGATTGATTAAAAGTGGCTACACTGTAGAAAAACTTAAGAATAAGTATGGCAGTGAAAGCATCAAAATGACCTTTTAAGTATCAAAATTGCAAATATTGATTATAGTAATTTACTCCAACATAAATCCCTGCCATCAAATTGCATTAGAATAAACGTTCCATGTCATTTTCGTGACTAAACAATTGCTATTTGTTGTTTATTCTAAATGAAATATGCATCTAATCTAATTAATTATAGTATAATATAATGTGTTCATATTCTGGATCTGATTTACGCCCAAAAAAACAACTTAGTTTGTACTGTTTATTTCTAAGACAGTTTATCATTTTTACAGTGTGATATAATAACAGTGAATTCATTCTAACAATTGTAGTCATTACACTCCCTCGGGATACAGGATCATTCAGAAAGTAAAACAGTGTCCTCTTGTGGAAACAGCTCGTTCACAAGCTTCCAGAAAGTGTTTCCTCTGTGGTAGAAACAAGTGAACTATTGGGATTATTCATATTTATCCTGACGGTTGAATAAAGCCCGCTCTCTCTCTGCATGAAGATGCTGTACGGCTCTATGTCCTCTTCCTGCAGAAACACACGTGTATTTATATTAAAAACCGATTCAATAAAAACACATAATTGAAGGTGTTAAATGTTTAGGTATGTTACCGTGTTTGGGGGATGTGGTTGTCTTCTGTTGGGTCAAAAAACAATGCATTAGTATTGATGCTGCTTCACTCTGCAGTTTTATTTAAACAACAGGAAATGAAAGGCAGTGTCTTTTTTTATATGGAACTGAAAGCCAAGAAGGTCACACCCAAGACTGCAGTGCATTTAAATATAGCTATGTTATTAAAAAGGAGCCCAATGCTATGACATTATGAAGCATTTCTAAATAAAAGTTATGAATATTGAAGAAGTCTCTCACCTCTGACGTGCTTCTCTGTAGAGGAACCCGAGGACAACTGCAGTGATGATGATGATGAATACAGCTGCACCAATGAAAATACCTGGGATATGCATTTGTGTTGAAATGCTTTCCTCTCTATCTTCTAAAATATAATAAAGAAAAACATGATTGTTAGAAATGTCAGACTTGTATTCGCTCTACTTGTAAGAATGTACACACAGTTTGATGTAATATTGCATTTACCTTCCACAGTGATGTTCAGATGGTAGATATATGTTCCCTCTTGATAAGAACATTCACAGGTGTGGTTCCCACTGTCCTCTGCTGTTAAATTCATCAGGTGGAGAAACACAGTCTGATTCTCCGTCTTCAGAGAGAACCTGGAGTCACATGGTTGCACGAAGCCCACTATCGGTTCATAATGCAGATTACACTCTGCTCTGCTCCTTTCTGTTCTGATCTTACACACTATTATTATGATGGGACTCAGTGTTGTATTAACACATATTTCAGTGACGTCTGGTTCTCTCCCGATGGTTTTCACTATAGTCACTGCAAAAAAACAAAAGTTAAGAAGCTTATGAGGATATTTTTTGTATATTGCAAAACTAGCATAAACCAGCGCGTCCCCCACTGCCTGAAACACCTCCGTTGGACTCCTTTGGTTACTTCCTGAACAAAGTGACATCACTATTGAATACTCAAACTTCTATTGGCTAGTGCTCCAACACATTGTACGTGAAAGGCTAAGGGGCGGGACATCTCTAAGTTGTGATCAATCACAACTGAGTCGGCCAGCTAACCAATCGGAGCAGATGGGCTCTGGTTTCAGACAGAGGGTGAAAAGATGAGCTTTTTGAACATTAAAGCATGGAGACATGTCCCAGTAGAGGCACAAAATACAAATATGATCCTGAAAATGATCATAATCTATACTCTTTAAACTCTATTAAAGGTAAAAGAGCAGATATTAACCTTCAAAAAAAAAGAAATGCAGAAAGTTTGAGTTAGCAGCTGTTGTTGTAGATTTTGTGACTAAATCATATTGTAATCCCACTAAAGAAAACTGAAGCTGGTAAAATGTCCTCTTTAAACCAAAGACAGATAAAAACAACCTGCATACATTTTTAAAAACGTGTTTTCTGTTCATTACCTTCGCACGCAGTCAGAGGCAGAAGCAGAACGAAGAACAGTCTCCATTTTGCTTCCATACCGGTCAAGAAGCGAGTGTATCCTGTTCTGAAGAGAAGAGGACGCACATCTCTGAACACCTAAACCTCTCACTCTCACAGGAGGTGAGAAATGTCATTAAAGGAAGTGCTCTCAGGAGCTTCTGCTTTCAAATGACGACACTCTTACTGAATCTTAACACTTCTTATACCGGTGTCGATGCAGATCGGTGGGTCTACAAGCGTAGCGTGCTTTGGTCTTGAGGTTAGTTTGAGTTGTACGTCACAAAACTTGCTTGAGGTGTCTGCTCTGTGGTCATCCCATATTTAGAGGCCTGAGCTTGGGCTGTGAATAGAAAGCTGCAACTCGATGCAATGTTAGTTCCTCGTGTCTTCAACAAGTAAACCAGGGTGTCGAATGCATTTGGCAGAGTTTTTTAAAAGCTACAAAAACATATCTCAGTTCAAGCACTTTGTTCACATCAACAAACACACTGTTCTTCAATATTAAGGTGTTTTAATGATTTAGTTTACAATCAAGCAGTTGCAATTTATTTTGAAATTCCAACAATTAAACACTAATAGCTGAAGTAATGGCAAAAAATAATACATTTTTGTCAATTAGTTCATCAACTAAGACTGAGAACAAGAAACATTTACAAAAAACAACAATCCCAAGGATTTAAAAACAGTTTATGCTAATTTTGTAGCTCATTGTTCTTTTTGTGTTTTATAAAAATCCATCTTTAAACCTGACAAGTTTTAATAAATGCTGATTTGTTAATGACAAAAAATGATATTATTGTAGGATCATCTTAAAAAGTTCCCAGCATGTTATACAGTGCGGTTCTCTTGATCTTTGGTTACATGTTAGCATAGAGATTGCAGCTTGCATCAGTCTCTCTGTCGTGTTTCTTCTGGCTCTCCAAAGCACCCGTCTCTCTGCCGGCTGAATTAGAGACACTCTGGTAGAGATCACTGTCTGGCTGTTGGAGGGCTGTGTAGGGGTCATCAGGGTCATCTTCATCCTGGACAAATACTAATCTTAATGCAATACTTGTTTTAAAGAGGCCCTAATGTGCTTTTAGGGCTTTACCTTTCCTGTAGTGTGATATATAGGTTTTGTGCATCATTTATAAATTATTTTATACACATCTACTGACTGCTTTCTGAGTTTAAAGAAAGCATCACTCACCAAATTACCGGGATTCTCACACACAGATGATCCAGATGTGGCTGACCTTGAACAGACACTTTAAAGAAAGGAAGGGTCAGTATAACATCAAATACAAACAGAAAATAAAGCATATCTTTGAGAGATATTCTGAATATTAAAGAAGTCTCTCACCCTTGATGTATTCTCCTGCAGACACACCAGATGGTAACTGCAGTGATGATGATGATTACAGCTGCTCCAATCAAAATACCTGGGATCTGCATTTGTGTTGAACTGCTTTCCTCTCTGTCTTCTAAAATGTAATAAAGAAAAACATGATTGTTAGAAATCTGACACTTTTATTCGCTCTACTTGTACGAATGTACACACAGTTTGATGTAATATTGCATTTACCTTCCACAGTGATGTTCAGATGGTAGATATATGTTCCCTCAGGATAAGAACATTCACAGGTGTGGTTCCCACTATCCACTGCTGTTAAATTCATCAGGTGGAGAAACACAGTCTGATTCTCCGTCTTTAGAGAGAACCTGGAGTCACATTGTTGCTCGAAGACCTCTATCGGTTCATACTGCAGAAAACACTCTGCTCCGCTCCTTTCTGTTCTGATCTTACAGAATATGAGTGTCATGTTACTCAGTGTAGTATTAACACATATTTCAGTGACGTCTGGTCCTCTCCCGATGGTTTTCACTATAGTCACTGCAAAAAAGGAAAGATAAGAAGCTTATGAGGATATTTTTTGAGTCCATCACATTCCAAAACTAGCACTCGCCCCGCCTTAAATGCCTCCATTGGACTTGTTTGTTTACTTGTGGAAGATAGTGCCATCACTATGTAATCCTCTATTTCTATTGGCTAGCGCTCCAACCAATTGTACGTGATAGAGAAGTCCCGCCCCTTAGCCTAAGCAGAGTCGGCCAGCTAACCAATCAGAGCAGACTGGGCTCTGGTTTCAGACGGAGGGTGAAAAGAGGTGCTGCAGCACAGGCAGTATGAGAAAAATAAAGAGCTTTTTGAACATTAAAGCATGGAGACATGTCCCAGTAGAGACACTACATACTGATATGAACCTGAGAATGAGCTAATCTGTCCTCTCTATACTCTATTAAAGGTGGAAGGGGCTGATATTAACCTCAAGCTGCCGCAAATACTAAACAGAAAGTCTGAGTAAGCAGCTGTATTCGTCTAATTTGTGAACACCAAATTATATTTTTAAATCCCACTAAAGAAAAACTACTGAAGCTGTTAAGATGTCCTCTTTAAACCAAAGACAGAGAAAAACAACATGCATCGATTTGCACAAATATGTTTCAGTACATTACCTTCACACTTTGTTAGTGGCAGAAGCAGAACCAAGAACAGTCTCCATTTTGCTTCCATACCGGTCAAGAAGCGAGTGGATCCTGTTCTGAAGAGAAGAAGACGCACATCTCTGAACACTTAAACCTCACACTCTCACAGGTGGTGAGAAATGTCATTAAAGGAAGTCAGGAGCTTCTGCTTTACTGTGTCTGACCGCTTCTGATGCCCGTGTCGATGCAGACGGTCAGGTCTACAGTCACAGAATGCAACACATGTGAAGTACTGCATGCTTTGGTCTTGCAGTTAGTTTGAATTGTACGTCACAAAACTTGCTCTGTGGTGATCACATATTTAGAGGCCTGAGCTCGGGCTGTGAATAGAAAGCTGCAGCTCGAAGCCACTTTGGTTCCTCGTGTCTTTAACAGGTAAACCAGGGTGTCGTCTGCAGACAGCATTTCTACATAGTAACAAAAACCTCCCTCACTTCTTGCAAGACTATTCACTTTGTTCACACGGAAACACACTGTGCACAAGAAGACGAATATTTAGGGGTTTTAATTCTTCAGTTAGCAATCATGCAGTTGGAATGTATTTTAAAATCCCAGTAATTAAACACCAGTAGCCAGTCCAAGTGTCCCAAGTAAGACATGATTTTTAGGCAGTTTTACACTCAAGTTAGCTCATTCTCTTTTATAAAAATCCATCATTAAACCCAAAAAGTTGAATAATCAATGCTGATTTGTTAATGACAAAAAGGGATATTATTGTAGGATCATCTTAAAAGTTGCCAACATGTTATACAGTGCTGTTCTCTTGATTGTTGGTTACATGTTAGCATAGAGTTTGCAGCTTGCATCAGTCTCTCTGCCGTGTTTCTTCTGGCTCTCCAAAGCACCCGTCTCTCTGCCGGCTGAATTAGAGACACCCTGGTAGAGATCACTGTCTGGCTGTTGGAGGGCTGTGTAGGGGTCATCAGGGTCATCTCCATCCTGGACAAATACTAATCTTAATGCAATACTTGTTTTAAAGAGGCGCTACAATGCTTTTTGGGGTTTACCTTTCCTGTAGTGTGACATATAGGTTTTGTGCATCATTTATACATTATTTTATACACATCTACTGACTGCTTTGTGAGTTTAAAGAAAGCATCACTCACCAAATTGCCGGGATTTTCACATGCAGATGATCCAGATGTGGCTGACCTTAAACAGACACTTTAAAGAAAGGAAGGGTCAGTAAAACATCAAAAATACACAGAAACTAAAGCATATCTTTGAGAGATATTCTGAATATTAAGGAAGTGTCTCACCCTTGATGTATTCTCCTGCAGACACACCAGATGGTGACTGCAGTTATGATGATGAATACAGCTGCACCAATCAGAATACCTGGGATTGGTATTTGAGTAAAAATGATGCCGTCTACATCTTCTAAATAAACATCTTAAAGAAAAGAAAATGGTTAGAAAAAGAACACTTGCACCAAGTAGGCATCATGCAAACGTGTTTAAAATCTACATTTACCTTCCACAGTGATGTTCAGATGCATGATATCTGTTCCTCCATTATGAGAACATTCACAGGTGTGCTTCCCACTATCCACTGGTGTTAAATTCATCAGGTGGAGAAACACAGTCTGATTCTCCGTCTTCAGAGAGAACCTGGAGTCACATTGTTGCACGAAGCCCTCTATCGGTTCAAACAGCAGAAGACACTCTCCACTCCTTTCTGTTCCGATCTTACACACTATCATTGTGACGGCACTCAGTGGATTATTAACACATATTTCAGTGACGTATGACCCTGTCCCGATGGTTTTCATTATAGTCACTGCATGAAAGGTTAAGAAGTGAATTAAACAGGACATTTGACTCCTTATCTTACAAAGTGCAAACTGACAAAGAAAAGCTCCTGTTCTGTACCTTCAGAGCCAAAACAGAGGGGCAGAATCAGAGAATAAAACAGAGTCAGTCCATCCATATTGACAGACGAGTAACAGTTCTACAGGCGGTAGACAAACTAAAGGCGGAAGAGCAGATATGAACTTCAAACTACCTGAAAACATTTTGTTTCCGGGGAAGGAAGTGCAAGTGCTTCAACCGTCATGTCAAGGCCCCTTTTGTATCTCATTGAAGAGGACCCATTGTGCTTTCGGGGGTTTTCCATCACTTAAAAATAGGAAACTTACCCTGGAAGCCAGAGGTGTTTGATGATTAGTTGTAGTGTTATGCGTTTTCCACAGGATTTAAAGCAAACCATCCCAGCAGAGTTTGATTTACTTGGAATAATACTTTTTATTTTTCAGAAGAAAGGAATTTTGGAATGGACTTTTACAAAACAAACATGCATCACTTTAGAGACAGAGAGTTTCAGATATCATACCCAGGTAAAAGTAGTTATACCAAATAGTAAAAATACTCTGATACAAGTAAAAGCCCTGCTCAACATAAGTAATAAGTATAATTAAAATCCCTTTAGAATCATTTTAGAATAGATATGCATATATAGTGATTATGTTTATTTGTATGCCAGTTTAAATGTGCAATCCCTTGTTAACATGCTGCTGTGACAAGAAAACGAGCCACATTGAGAGCACCCTCCACTCAGGTTTTAGCCGTGATCCAGATAGTGTAGCCGTGTGAGAAGTGGACGTACAGAGCGACTGCCCAAAAAACTGTGAACACCGTCACCATGAGAATAAAAAATAAGATAAAAACGGGTTAACGTCATCTTATACATGTTACACTCCTACTTAACATGTTGTATATTTACCTTTGTGCTTCCGGGATCTCCTCCCAGAACCGGGCCTGATGTCCATGCATGGTACTCTGATCCATTTCAGCTGCCATGCCGAGTAAATGGCTTTCCCTGTGCAGAAACATTTATAATGAGCTTTAAATACAAAAAGGACAAGAAATGAAAGATCTGTTGGGCATGGCTGTGTGACAGATCATGGTTCAGACCTACAAAGCCTAACTAAGTACAGGTACTTGAAAACAAGGTCATTTTCAAGTAAATATATAGATACAGAGACAAAGCTTTTATACGCTTTTTATGCCCAACAGTATATCAAATATTAAAACACACCATAAATGATTATATAACCCGAATTTGGAACAGGTTACATCTTCATATTTGGATGGATAAAGTGTTGTTTTAGTACCTCAGTAAAGTAAATACTTCCTCCAGACCTACCTTCACACAGGAACAGAAGGATTCCCAGGAGGTCAGAGCGGCACAGCCGTATGTCCGAGGTCCTTGAGGAGTCTGCAGAGATACAGGTAACACACTCTGCGACTGGAGTACAGAGTCATCGGATTAGATTTCCTCCACTGTAGCATTTTGTTGGAATCAAATTGTACCCGACCCATTCCCCCCAGTTTGTGACTTTACTGGGAAAACCCCTCAATCCTGAAGATAATGCAGTGTGAATGCTTGATGTTAAAGCAAAGCTAAACTGCATCGCTCAATCACAACAACACTGTATGAAAAGGGCTAAACGTGTCACATTAGAGGCACAAAATACATGAGCCATGGTATTTCATCTTAAAAGAAGAAGAAAAAGACATACGCTAATTTCATAGATGGATAATTATGTAATGCGATATAGCATTATAATTCACAAGTTATTTATAAATTTGAATACTACTTACACAGCAATCTGATATTCAAGGAAGTCATAATTGCTAACGTTGAAACATTTTTTTTTTGTTGCAATATATAAAACACTTTATTTTGTGTTCACTCATCCAGTCAGACATCAGAAGAGCAAATGTGTTTTGAAAAGCCACATCTGTCTTTTTGCATCCCTCTGAAAGCTCTGAAGCCCCGAGCCAAAGCATGACCCAGATACACACACACACACACACACACACACACACACACACACACACACACACACACACACACACACACACACACACACACACACACACACACACACACACACACACACACACACACACACACACACACACACACACACACACACACACACACACACACACACACACACACACACACACACACACACACCAGAAGTACTGTCTTACACACCCACATCCTGAAATATAATTGTGTCCTTGCTCACATTAAGTTAAAAAATATATTTCTCTCATTTAGAAAAAGTAGATTTCGACCTGCTGGAATTTCAGACAATGAAAACAGCTTGAGTAGCCTACACGTGAAGTCAAATTACGTAGGAAAATTAACATCATTTTGATTTATAGACTGTGATAAAGAGGTTAGACTTCGACTTTGACCCTGATGAAATGTCATTCATGCCCATGTCCACAGCCTTATAGCTTCACCTTAAACAAAACAGAACACACTGTAAGAGGCTATACTGTAAACATGGATAAAAAGAGCATTATTAGACAAAAAGGCTTTCAAAACTGGTCGAAATAGAAGATATTAAAACCTCACTATAAACAGAAAATCAGTCAATAGAGGTAAACATATGAGACAATAAAAAACATTCTTACGAGGATGAGAAAAAACAGGTAATAGTCAAAAATTGAAAAGGAGAAGGACAGAGTATCAAACAAAACTTGGCTCGGATACAAAAAGACAATATAAAAACATGGACCTGACGCTGTCTGACATATGGAACGAGACGAACTTGCACGAGATAAAGGGAGACAGGGCCTATATATAGACAAGGTAAGGGGACATAGGCGAAAACAATCAGGGCGGGGTCCATCTGAAACGAGAGGGTGAGGTTCCTACAAAATAAAACAGGAAGTCACAAGACAACAGGCACAAGACAAGGCAGAACTAAATACATTACAACGAGACAAAACACTATACTATATATCATGTTTTACTACAAGAGTATTACACCTAATACTATATGTCAAATTCCATCCATACTATGTCTATATATTTCTGTTATTTCTTCTGCAATAATTTAATTTATAGGATTAATATTAGCAATCTTATTATGCCCTGCAGGAGTGCGCAGTGTCCGCTAGATGGCGCCAATTAACAGGATTTATTTGCCTTCGCCCAAAGGCTGCTGGGAAATCTACCAGTCTACCCGGAAGTATCCATCACAACACAACATGGAGGTAAATGTGCGCAAATGAGATGCTTACAGCAAGTAAATACATCTTAAACTTCACATGTATTAACTGTAGTTGCACGGTTTAGTTTTTGGCGTTCATTTGATGCTTTTAAAATGTCAGCAGCGTGTTTCTGCCATTCCTTTTAAACCCTGAAAGTTAACTGTTTTAGAGTCGTATTATTACTATAGTAGTTTAACGTAGCCTATTCATATCCAGCTGCTTCCTCTTACTACGCTTGCTTTATCTTTCAGAATTAGTAATAACGTGACATTTTGACAGCGTTCCCATTTATCCTTAAAAAGTCTTAAAACATAACGGGGTCAAATTCATTACTTCAAAAGTCTTTATAATTATTCAGAGCAATCGAGCGAGAGAGAAATTGCCCAAACGTTTGCATGCAGTTCAAAACATACTTTTACTTGCTTAGATCAGGAAGTACAATTTTGGTTTGAATTTGGTCTTACATTTAAATGTTAGTGGAATAACAAATTCTTAAATGTAACTTGCCCTGAGCTCTGGGAACTCGGTTTCCATTCTCCTCTGATCTTTGGAAGTTGTCAACACATTAAGTGTTTGATCTGATTCACTGCCAGTTGGAAACATTTCTGTGCAAAAGTGCCTGGAATAGCTTCTAAAGTTATCTAAAACTGGCTGATTAGTTAGGAAAAGACTGAGAAAATAATGCAATAACCATCAATCTTTCTCACTACTAGGAGAACATAAGCAGTGTGATGTCCAGGTTCTCCAGCCCTGTGTACAGCCGCTACTGGCAGCACTACCAGCAAGCCATGGCCTGGCACCAGAGGCACCAGCGGGCCTACAGGAAGGCCCTGGAGGCCGCCTACGGCCCTCCTCACAGCCAGGCTCGCGGCCCCGCTCACAGCCAGGCTCACGGCCCCACTCACAGTCAGGAGCCGTGTCCCAGCAGCCAGCGGTACGCAGACTGGAACGCAGGACAGGAAGATGGAGAGGACGGGGATGAGGAGAGCAGCTCGGACAGCGAGATCGAGTGTGACGTCAGCAACATGGAGATCAGCGAGGAGCTGCGGGAGTACTTCGCCCACACAGAGAAACACCGAGAGGAGCTGAGTAAGAGAACAGGGCGCTGAGAGAAAGAGTTTGACATTATAGTTTAGTGCATTCCCTGAATCCATTTGTCTTGTCCTTGCAGAGAAGCAGCAGCAGATCGAGGCGGAGGAGCATGAGAGCTACGTGCCTGCAGACCAAGACCTGCGCAGCAGCTCCTGGAGAAACAGCATGGCCCCCCCCTCAGAGAGACCCGGAGAGCGACGCGGGGCCGAGATGAAGAAGCTGTACGGCGAGGATGCCGCTAAGATCCAGGCCATGGAGGCGGCCATGCAGCTCAACTTTGACAGACACTGTGACCTCAAACAGCCCAAATACTGGCCCGTCATCCCGCTGAAACTGTGACGCCTGCTCTGCAGGAACCCCTCCTCCGATCTGCCCGTGAGACGCCACTGCATCGAAGCTGCTGATGTGGAAGTAACAGTGTGGGTGAACTGAGGGGTGCAAGTTATTTTATGCACACCAAAAAGTAGATCTTCCGCTCAGCCAGACGCCCCTCAGCTGCTGCTCCAAATGAAAACGATTGTTATGCTCACATCATTTTGAATTGTTGTGGCTTTAACAGAAGTTATTATATAAGAGTGTTTTTGGGAGATTCCAGTAAAGTCTGGTCTGGTTAAGTAAAGCAAAGCGCTCCTGTACGTGATGTAAATATATTCAAACGTGTTTCTGTTCACCCTCTTCCTCACTGATGCTACATTGCTCCTCTTTTGCATGTCAACTCAGTTTAACCACACCCCCCCCCTTCCTCTCCTTAAATGTAGGAGCGTTCCCACGTGAGCGCATCTGATATTCCAGTTTCCTCAGAGAGATTTGTTGACGTTGCCTCTCTGATTCTGACAGTTCATCGCGTTCAAAGACATTTGCGTTGTTTCTCCTCAGGGGCGTTCACTATTCTGTTTTATCTTGTGCTTCCACCACCCTTTTCTTTTTTTAAACTGAAGGATTTTAAAGTCAAACCTGTTGATAATAAAGTGTTTTCTGTTTGGATAAAAGCTGCTTTGTCAGTTGTGATTTCTCTATTTCACTTTTTTCTAATAGAACTCTAGTTCTGGATTTTCTTTACAACTATTCGTTTTTTCTGCTAAAAAGCATCAGGCATTACTGAAGCTACATTTTTTTCAAACTCTGAGCCTAACACAGAATCTCAAAAAGCAGCTTTTGGGAAGTTCATTTCTACATCTAAAATATAGTATGTATAAAATAAATGTGCACTTATTAAGGAAACAAATATGCAGGTTAAGTGAAAGCTCCATAACATTGTAAAAACACTCCAAAATAAGTCCTCCATTTAAAATCTATTTTTGGTCAAAGTAGTTTAGAATAAAGTAGCAGAACACTCCAGTAAAGTAGTAAACTGCCTCAATACTACTTTCCACAAGGTAAGGTTTAAGGTATTTGTTCTGTTATTATTTTATTATAGATGTATTCTATAGTTGACTGTTTAAAAATAATACTTTATGTTTTGGGATTAATTCAATGTATTTCTAGCATGCACACTTTGCAGGAAAGTATCACATTTTTACCCCAAATAATTAGCTTAGAATATCACTCAAAAATGGGAGATATTTAATTTAGAATATTATGCAGTTTGGTAAATAATGCCTCTCAATAATACAGTAGCTTCCCTTTGTATTTAATAGCACGTGGAGAACAAATCAGGACACTTGGAGACATAGCCGTGGGAACATGTTTCAAATGGGGGGTGCGTGGGGATGACACCAGGACCGGTTTTCACCAATTTGCTGCCCTAGGCAAGATTTTAGCTGGCAATGAAAAACCCCTACAAAAGACCAATACACTACAAACAGAGAAACGTATTGATATGGTGGACAGCTTATATAACAAGACTTCACATGTATTTAGTATTGCCTGAACATGTTTTAATTGGGGGGTGGACTTCACATCTTCTAGGGGGGTCCGGGTGCCCCCCCGGGAAGATTTTTTTTAACATTTTAAAGTAAAATGCTTCAATCTGGTGCACTTTGAGCGCCCAAACTAGAGACTGATCTAGGGAATACAACTCTAAAACACCCATATGAAAAAGATCGGTTTGCATTTTAATAATCAAATAAGTATGTGAACATATCCAATAACCTACCATAGCCAATAACAAATAAATGTAGGCTAACTTGTTTTATTTTTGTGGTTCATTTATATCTTATTTTATCAGTTAACATTAATTAATTTATGCATATTGTTAAATATCTCAAGTTTTAAACAATAGTTTTGGTTTACTGTCCGACAGTATACATTGGAATGATTTCAAACCTGTTTTTATTTATCCTAATAATTATAAAGGAGTGCCTTGGAAATATTTGTTTACATAAATTGTAATCAAAACGTTTGAGACCCACTGAGATAACTTAGACTAAAGTGAACTATCTAAACACTCAAGAGTCCTTTACCTCACTGAGCCTCTCAGTCTGACAGGAGAACTCTCCCTCCACATTATTGTAGAAACAGCTTCTTATATCCGTTAGCGCAGCAGGAGCTAACAACATTCCCCGCCGGTACCGGTGCACCCCCTCTCTCTATCTCTCTCTCTCACGCTGGCTGTGAGCTGCGGGCGCCTGATAAGCCATCATCCCCCACTTGCATCACTTACAGCGGCCATCGGACAGGGCAAATGGAAAATGTAACCCGGGCGAAAACGGTGTTATCTTTACTTAATTATGAATGTTGTTACATCAAGGCTGAAAAATCTTTTTTTTGTATTATATTTGTATTTAATCTTGTGGAAGTGCAGTTCCCCTGTCCTCCACCAGGGGGTGCTGCAGCACCCTCACCACCCCTACTTCCCACGGCCCTGCTTGGAGAGGATTAAGGAGTATGATCCATTTCTAGATGCAGTGACGTCACGTTTCTACCCCCTTAACCCTCGCCCCCACCGATCCTAACCGGGACGTCCAGTTGTTTGTGTATGCAGTGCACCCCCCTCCAAACAACCTGTGGAAACCTCTGTCACTTATTTTAGTCAGAGCCAGCTGAAACATGGGTAAGTAAACTATTCTTTACATTTGTATTTTCTTTTGTCTCAACAGTAGAGTAATTGGGGTTGTTTTTGTTGTTGCTTTGTTGTTGTTTTGATGCTGTCAGCTGACGCGCGCGTGTGTTGCGCATGATGAATCGTGTGTGATTCTCATTTGCATGTCTGCTAATTCCTTTAAAAAGGCTTAAACAAAGACAGTCTTCAAAGTTCTTGCAGCTTTTTGGAAGTTTTAGCAACTCTATCCTCTGGAGGAAGTTCGTTTTGGACATCTTGGCGCACTCGTCAAAGTGTGCACGCTGCAGATAATACAGAAGAAAATACATGCAAAAGTGTGCAGTGTGTTGCATGTCACAGGACATAACAGCAAAAATAGTGCACGTTATACAAAATATTCCATAACTGCATGCATTTTCCAGGTTTATTCAAAGACATAACTTGTAATGTGAGTTTACCTGAACATTCTCAACAATTCCGTGTCTTTTAAAAGATATTTCTGGTGCAAACATCTGCTCTTGCGAGATAAAAAAGTGACTGTATCCTCCCCACGTCAGCTCGTCATGTGAGAGTTTGATGCTGATTGGATTAAGAGCTCCATCACTGTGGATTAAAGAGCCGGACCAGGTGGAAAACATTGTCTGTTGTGTGCTGTGGAAGTGCCACAGGAAGTGCAGATATTCTTCATTCAAAGATATAAGACAAATGGCCCCTGGACACAGACATGTAAGGGGCCCCTCACCCAATCTAAAGACACTTATGACCAAAGAGTCTCAAATAATCTACTTTTAGTCATTTTGCATCTATTTTTAGACGTTTCATTGTGTGTTTCCTATTGGTTGTGTGCTCTCTGTAGTAGTTTTGCATCTATTTTTAGCCATGTTGTGTGTCTTTCTAATGCTGCATCTTTTTGCATTTTCCTAGTTGTCACATTTCTTTGTTTTTGAGTCATTTTTGAATGCTTTTGGTAGCTTGCTGTATATTTGAAGTCATTGATCAGGAGGAGGTGAATGAATAAAACACATATTGAATTTGAGATGATAGGAAACAGATTTAAGAGGCTAATGGTTTCTAATTAGTGATTTGCAGACATTGAGGATTGAAACACAGCATTCAGAGGGCCACCGATCCAACAACTTCTCCTAGCATTTCTCTTTCATTCACAACATCTGTTTCCAATAAAGCAGCAGGCCTGTTTTTCGCCTTCAGGCCGGTGATAAGTTGAGAACAGACAGGAAGGAGTGGAGTGACAAGATTTACTGCGACGAGGGGAACCGCAGCAATTTCTCTGCAGGAAGCCATCGTAAAACGTCTCTTCTTTTGCCTGTCCCCCCCAAAACTGCTACTTTAGTCTCATCATCGTCAGGAACCCGTCTTTCATCTGCTCCTCTCGTTGACTCCATCATTATTCTTCCTCTCCTCCTCCTCCTCCTCCTCCCCCTCCTCCATGAATTCTCTCTTTGTGCTCGCTGCATCCTTCGTCTCGGTGGACGTCTGCATATCCTCTCGCATCCTCTCTGGAGCATTTGCTTCGCTGATCTGCAGAATTGATGCCGAATGCAACAGTTGACAAGTAGACACACTTCAAAGGCTGCACATTTCTTAAAGAAGGCTTTTATTCTGAAGGAATACATGATCACTCAGCTGGGGGGGGAAAGTGGAACAATCCACTGACCTGGTTATAGCAGTGTGCAGACAGTTAAACTGAGTCTTAATTATAGCTATATCAATAAATAGGGATTGCTAAATAAAACCATAAGTCCACATATCCACTCGTGCATAAACAACTGTTATATTTCCCTTCAGTCTGTCCTCAGAAAACTTCCAAGCCCAGAACTGCAGAGCACATCGTGCAACATTAACAAGTGTTGATTTTCAGTGGTGATTATCAGGAGTTGAGAAGTGTTGATATGACTCCAGGGCAGTTTCATAAAACTATCTTAAAGTGTTAAAACTCTGATAGTTGTGTATTTAAATCCACACTGGCATAAAAGTCTGACAATATGGAACTATTTTAACAAGATTAAAGGGCCGTCTATGCTTTGTGTGGTCTTCCCTCTCCTGCTGCAGCATAGGCACTCAGAGAAAATACCTTTTTGGGCATTAAAGCATGGGGAGAATTTAAGCACAACATACAAATATGAACCCCAACATGAGCAGAATAGAGTCCCTTTAACGAGCAACTTGCAGGTTTTTTTTTTTACAACATTTATGCTTAACCTTGCCTGAAAATTACAATTAAAAATGTTAATGCAGGATTTGATATGTTTTACAAGACATAAGGGCAGGAATTCAGAGGAAAATGAGCCGTTTTGAGCTCTGCTACTAAAAACTTTATTTTTTTTTAACGTCATATGTCAAACGCGTCATATTACCTCACACGGGGGAGCAACTTTCTCGGACTCGTTCTCTGCCCAATCCGCGGTAGTAGTTTGTAGTTGGTTTGAGCGGTTGTGATTTAGTGAGCTGGTATTTTTTCGGTAATTTTACATTACATTTCACCATTTGTAATCATGGTGAGCTCGAGTTTGTGCAGGTTGCACAAACTCGAGCCTGTCAGGACATCGAGTCCACAGTTTCCCTCACGGGAAAAGGACCGGAGCTAGCGTTCGTTCCTGGGTGCATTGTGCATCGACCTCCCTGCAGCACATACTCTCCACAGCTTTATCAGGAAACCGTATTACATCTCTTTCCCCCCCTTCGCTGCTCTCTCTCTCTCTCACCTCCGGTACACGGCACCGTAAGACATAGTGTGGAGTTCCATTAGGTAACACTGTGGTGGCTGTACTGCTTCAGCTGTCTCCTTTGTGTTTGTTTGTTTCCCCCTGTCTGTGTTGTTTGTGTGTGCTTGGTGGCTGTCACTCCTGGCTCCCGGCTCAACCTCCACTCACCTGCTGCAATCAGCTGTGCACCCTCCCTGACTACACACCTGCTTTTCATCAAGCCATTTACAACGGCATATCAACGGAGGCTCCACAACCTTTCTCCGCCAGATCGTCAAGTATCAGCCGTATCTCGCGTCTCCCCTCCGGTACACAGCACCGTAGTGTGGAGTTGCATTAGGTAACGCGAGATACGGCTGATACTTGCGCATTAGTTTCTGTTATGGATCAGTATCAACAGTCCTACCAGTAACGTTACTATATTATCAATACTACTTTAGTTATAGCCTGATATATGATTGCTAACTTTACAATGTTGTGATGTGACTGACGTTAGCTAACATTAACTGTAGCTAACGCCGGTCACTCACCAAGGCAGCTGCTCTGTTCTCCACTGGTTCTCCTCACACCAAAGCTCCCTTTCTCTCCGATGGCCGTTATTTTTTCTAATCCTTGGCTGCTCCTGGTCTCTTGGACGCATAGCAGGCTCATAATTATAATCATATGCATTCGAATATATATTTTCCACTTAAATTTGTATTGACATTTTTATAAACATACAAAACCACATATAGTTCAGTATACACTTGAATTAGAAACCCATTGAAGAAAACAAAAGAAAATACAAATAATAATAAAAACAAGCAAACAGTGACATGGAAGCTTTCTATCCTATTTTAATGCAACATATGGTCTTGTTCCAACTCTCAATTTGTGGTGTCGTTCATTTTTCTTTTATATTCAACCCATTTTTCCCATTTGGACTCAAATTTCCCTTCCTGGACCCTCAATATGTGTGTGAATCTCTCCATATCAAATATTTCCTGTACAACTCCCAGCCATTGCTCCTTTGTAGGTGGATCTGCTTTGTACCATGCTCAGGTAATTGTTTTCTTGCTTGCAGCCAGCAGCACCTTAATCAGGTATCTGTCCCCACCCTGTGTGTTTTGCTGCACCGGATTCCCCAACATATAACATCAGGCCGGTCTTAGGAACCTCATAACCTAATATCCCCTTCAATACTCCCCATACTTCATCCCAGTATCCCTTCATCTTTTGGCATTTAAAAAAAATGTGGGTGTGGTCTGCTCCCACCTCGCCGCATTGCCTCCAACATGCGTTCTGTTCCGGGGCATACCTCCCTTTTATCTTTGGGGTTATGAAGCATCTGATTATGTTTTTCCACCCAAATTCCCTCCATACCCTTGAGCCAGTAGTTGAATGCTGCACTCTACATACATTATACCATTCTTCCTCTGTCATATCAATCCCGAGTTCTTTCTCCCACTTTTCTTTTATATATAGAGTTGAATTCCCCCTACTCTCCAACAGAGCTTGATATAGAGCTGAAATCACCCTGCCTTTCTTCCCTTCATATGCTTCAATCATTACCTTAATTACCCCATTTTGTTTAGTGTTTTTATCCATTTTTATTTCTTTTATATAATAGTCTCTCACCTGGAAGTATCTAAAATGGTCACCCCTTTCCAGATCGAACTTATCTCTTAGATATTGAAAACTCTGCATTTCCCCTTTTTTCACCATCCTACATATTGCTGTGATGCCCCCTCGGGCCCATCGTTTAAAACCTGCATCTTCTTTTCCCGACTGGAATTTATTATCATTTGTTAAACCATCTCAAAATCTTTGTCTCTTTTCCTATTTTGTATCTCTTTATTACCGTGTTCCAAGTTTTTAAAGTGAATTTTGTGATTGGGTCTAATACGTTTTCCTGTGTCCTGAATAATTCTTTATCCCTGAGTAGTTTTTGAATCTGGTAGTTTTCCCCATTTGTTTCGATGTCCTTCCATTTAGCTAAGTATTCCATATTACACCAGCATGCCACTGTTCTGATTTGTGCTGCATAATAATAATCCTGGAAACTCGGCACTGCCAATCCTCCTCTCCCTTTGGGTAGCTGCAGTGTCTCAAGTCTAATCCTGGGCCTTTCCCCCCCCCCAAATAAACCTTGAAATCCATTTATCCCATTCCATAAATTGACTTTGTGGAATAGATATAGGTAGTGATTGGTAAAGGTACAGTAGCCTAGGCAGTATATTCATTTTAACTATTTCAATCCTTGAACTAAGTTCTAGGTCTGTATTGTCCACCTACATAAATCCCTCTTGATATTCTGATTGACCTGCGTATAATTTGCATTGTATAATTTGTCTAACCCTTTTGTGATATTAACCCCTAAATATTTAATTGTATCCATGTCCCATCTAATTCTGTATTTGTCTTTGATCTCTGGTGTTGGTGTGTATTGTCCATATTCCTCCAGTAAATCCATCAGTATCGGGGAAGCCCACGTCTGGTTGCCCCATGTATGCTATCAAGTTGTCCGCAAATAGTCCCAATTTGTGTTCTAAACCTCCTGCCTCAACCCCCTTTATATTCTGGTTCTGCCTTATTGCTTGGGCCAATGGTTCGATGAAGATATCAAAAAGTGTTGGGGAGAGACAGCAGCCCTGTCTTGTCGACCTCTCTAATTTAATCCGATCCGTCAGACTACCGTTCACTTTCACTCTAGCTGTTGGTTCATGATACAATGATTTTATACATTTTATTGACTTTTCATTCAATCCAAAGTTTTCTAAGACATTATACAAATAGACCCTGTTCACACTATCAAAAGCTTTTTCTACATCTATACTCACTAAAAGTCTCCCCTCCTTTGGGCCTCCTCCACTATATGAATTGTTTTCCTTATATTATCTTGTGTCTGTCTCCCTCTAATAAAACCAGTCTGGTCCTCATCTATAATGTCGGGCATGAATGTCTCAAATCTTTTCGAAATTATGGACGTATACATCTTGTAGTCTACATTAAGTATGGATATTGGTCTAAAGCTACTACATAATTCTTTATCCTTGCCTTCCTTGGGAATTGTAGTAATGATATCCTCTTTCCATGACGGGGGAGTTTTGTTCTCTTTCATAGTATATTTAAATGATGCCAACAGTAAGGGGCTTAGTTCCGATTTGAACATCTTATAACATTTGGATGGCAGCCCGTCGCTGCCTGGTGACTTACTATTTTTCATTCTACTAATTGCATCCCCCATCTCTTTTTCTGTAATATCTGAGTTCAATAACCTATTCTGTTCTTCTCCTATCGATGGTAGGTCCAGCCCCTCTAAAAATGCCTTCATACTCTCTTCCTCTGCTGCAGTTGGTTGTGCGTATAGTGTCCTATAATAATCCTCAAATGCTCTCTCTATTTCCTCCGGCTCTCTAAGTAACTCATTGGTTTTAGGATTCCTAATCTTATGTATAGTGTTTAATGTTTGTTGTGCCCTTATCTTTCTAGCCAATAATGTATTTGCTTTGGGCCCCCCTTCATAATATGCCTGCTTTAAAAACCTAGCTTTCTTCTCCACCTCTATTAATAATATATTTTCTATCTTTCCTCTAATGTCCTTAACCTTCCTAAGTGTCTCTGGGTCATTTGTATTTTTATGTTGCCTCTCTAATTCTTTTAGTTGCCCAGTTACATTTTGATAGAGTTCCAGTCTGGTTCTTTTAAGGTGTGCTGTTTATGCTATTAGTTTCCCCCTTAATACTGCCTTTAGTGCATCCCACAGAATAGTTGGGTCTACTTCCCCATTATCATTTTCCTCCTTATATCTGATTATCTCTCTCTTTATTTCTTCCACTAACCCATTATTGTTTAATGTAACCACATTCAACCTCCAGACTGTGTTTTTCCTCCTACCATTTAGATTCAATGTTAGATATATTGCACTATGGTCAGACAGGTCTGTAACCCCTATTCTACAGTCTTCTACCCTATATTTATCTCCCTTTGACATAAAAAAGTAATCTATCCTAGAATAGACTGAGTGTGGGTGTGAGTAGTGTGTGTAGTCTCTATCTAGTGTGTGTATATCTCTCCATATATCTGTGATTCCTAGTTCCCTCAGTTGTATGTTCATGTATCTGACAATGTGCGTCCTAGCCTTCCTTGTACTTGTTGTATCCAAATCATAGTTTAGTACCACATTGAAGTCCCCCCCGCAAATCAGGATTCCTTCCATTTCCACAGCTATGATATCAAACAATTCCTTAAAAAAAGTCTTATCGCTGTCCGGTGGGGCGTAAACATTAATTAGTGTAACCATTTGTCCTTCCATTTTCCCCTTGATCACCACATACCTCCCCTCTCTGTCATATATTTCTTTGTTTATTTCAAATTTTACTGAGTTCCCAATTAGTGTAGCCACCCCTCTCCTACCTTGCTTAAATGAACTATAAAAATGTGTTGTTATATCCATACCTTTTCAGTTTTTCATGTTCTTGTACTGATAGGTGAGTTTCTTGCAATAAGATAACCTGCATCTCCTCCTTTCTAAATTTGGTTAATACTTTCCCCCTTTTAATCAGATTGTTCAAACTATTGACATTTAACGACACCATTTTGATTCCCCTACGTTACATTAAATTTCCCTTCAAAGCATCTTTTCGTTCCCTCCATGTCACAAAACACAATATATATAGTAGCAGCAACCGCTAAGCTAAACAAATACAAATTAAACATCAGAACTTGGTCTTCCAAGGTTTCCGGGGGTTTCAAAAATATCCCCCTTTCCCCCGCTGGTGGGTGGATGGTAAGGCCTCTCCAAGTGAGAGGCCCCCCCCTAGTGGCGGAGATCTCTCCTGTGGCTGATCTCCCAAGCTCACTATAATTGTCCAGCGTGTGGTTTAAACTCCGGAGCTCCCGGCCGGAACTTTGTGAACATTTTTTATATAGTCTTTAAGCCCCTGGTCTCTGTTTTGGCGATGGAGGTGATTCTATGTTTCTAGTGAATTAGCACTTCTTTAAATTAGTCCGAATCAAATCGTAAAATGTTATAGATAAATAATTCCCCAGCCTGCATACATGTCCATACAGGTTCCTTTTATAAAAACAATAACAATCTTACTTACTCACCCACTGCAGTGTTTCAAAGTGGCACAAATTAAAAGGCTATAGTATTTATAAGTAATTTGGTTAAATCTGTTTGTGTCTGTGCTGTCTTTTTCTGATCGCCGTGGCCCGTCACCTCTCATCCTTCTGTCTTTTCAACGCCATATCTTGTTCCCTCATAGACTACTCATCAACACCCTCGATACGGTGCCGGTCTTCCCTCACTCCCATCTCGTTGTTGTCTCCCCGCTCTCGTCTCCGAAGTCTGGTGCACTTGCGCGCTGCCTCCAGTCTCTGCAGCAGCGTAGGTCTCTCTACTCCCGGGTCCGGCACCTGCCAGCCTCTCTGCCGCATCGCCCTCGCCGCGTCCTGAGCACTCTTATACACTATCGTTCCTTCGTTCCAGTAAACCCTCAGTGTGTCCATTGGAGATTGAAAATGAATCCCCTTATCTTTGAGAATTCTCTTGAGCCCCGCATATTTCCGACGTTTAACCGCCACCTCAGAAGAATAATCGTGGTCGAATGTCACTCTCCGTCCCTTCACTTCCATCGCCGTTCTCCAGGCCGTCTTAATGACGTTCTCCTTGACCTCGAACCTCAAGAAGTTGACAATAATGGCTCTTGGGGGTTTGTCTGGTTGTGGTTTGGAGCAGGTGCCCTGTGCGCCGTTTGAATCTCCAACTTAATATCCTCCGACATTCCCAGCTCCTTGTGAATTAACCTGTCGACGTACTCGGAGACCGAGTCTCCCTCTATTCCCTCCTTCAACCCCCAGATTCGTATATTATTTCTTCTCGACCTCCCTTCTATGTCGGACAGCTTATCTTGGAGCTTGGTTTGTTGTTCAAGAGAGGCCGTAATAATGTCCTGGACGTCAACACTCCACTCCTCGATCCCAGCCGTACGCTCTTCAAGGATCTCCATATCCTTCTTTTGGGCCCGCATCTCCGCCTCAGCGGTCTCACATTTTCTATTTGTTTCCTCTCTGAAACTATCAAGACCTTGCTTCATATCTGCTCCGTGTTTGTCCATATATTCTCTCAGTTGTCCCATTTCTTCACGTACTCCTCTTAGATTTTCTTCCATCCGGCTGCCAATTTGATCCAGTTTAGCATCCATGTTGTGCTGGGCTTTCTCGAGTTTATCCCGCATGGCATCTAAGCTAGTCTGCAGCGCCGACACCCAGCTAGGTTGCTCGTCGTTGCTAGCTTTAGCGTTAGCCGTTAGCGGCTGACTGTGTTCCATCTGGACCTGCATCTCTCCCGGCTGTTTTTCGGCTTTCGTCTTTTTCTCCATTCCTTTCTTATTTACTAATTTGCTCATGACCTATTCTTCCAACTTCGAATCACATTTATCGGGGTTTTCTTCCTTTTTGAACTTATTTGGCCGGGAGCTCCTCTTCTTAGCTGCTTATCGCCTCATGTGTAAACCGGAAGCCCCTTTCCGAATATATATTTTCAACCTCTTCTGTGTCAAAACTAGCATTGTGATCCATGTTTATTCATACGTTAGACCGGCCGCTCTCCCCCATGTTACGTCACACGCGGGAGGTCACGTGCGGGGGCTTTTTTATGCGGAAGTGAAAATGTCTTACTAAAACGAAGCCAGATGTCACTGTAGTGTATATTTCTGTATATGTTTTTGAAAATCTAGTGGTATTCATCATTTTCCTTCACATTTATTCACAGGTGTCTCTAACCTGCAAGTTGCTCTTTAAGGTAAAGCATTGTCCTCCAATTGTTAAGGTTAGGATGAGTCGTCATGCAGCAAGTCTAGCAAGAGTTTTGGAACTCAAGGGTGACCATTCAGAGATGAGGTAAAATTAGGTAGAGGACTTACATGCATGATCAAAAGCAGGGCTTGACAGCAGGCAGCCAAAGTTAAAATCTAAAAGAGTAGTCGGAGAACTTCCTTTAGCCAGTGTGCTAAAATTAGAAGCAAACACAAAAGAGACTTTCCTTTAAATACATTTACTATTTCAAATGCTGGTGTGACCAGGCCTTTGAGGAAGTGAGGAGGAGGAAGAGGAGGAGGAGATATATTAAGGAGGGGATTGGGAGCAGGGGTACAGGGGGTGGAGCTCAGGCAGGACAAAGAAGGGGTGTCTCTTCTTTACTAGCAATGTTGTTCTATCTTCCTGTTAGTTTTGAATTGTTTTTGTGGATCCAGTTTCAAAATCTATCTCATAAAGCTAAAACCTGCTTAGTCGCCTGTC
>NC_136901.1:8171694-8214696 GCF_949606895.1 Notothenia rossii
CCATGATGTTAGGAAAGTGTAATATCCATTTTTGACACATTTTATAAACATTCTAGACAATTAATCTGTTAAACCAGAACAAAAAGACAGATTAAATGTCAATAAATACGTAATCCTTAGCCCTTGTGCTTAAAAACACATTTCTGATATGGTGGTAGTTATTTTCGAGGCTCTCTTCCAAACGCTGTCTTTAAAATATCTTAAATCCCCTTTTTACTGAACATCCTGTCAGTGATTCTCCTTCATGTTCACACCTGGCTCTTCTAATCTGCTCAAGATGCTTCATAAAGACTTGAGTCTTTAACTCATGCATGCAGCAGATCAGGTTTCCTCATGGCTCCGTATCAGAGAGCCATTGAAATGTGAAGAATTGGTCGTGATGGGTGACCGGCATATGGTGCAGACTGGGTGTTCATTCCAGCCCTCCGGGTGAATGGAGACACTAAACGTCATGTTAGCTCATGTAAACATCAGGGGCTGGTGGGGTCACCTTTGTCTGCAGTGTGTTTGAGGGTGTGTGTGTGTGTGGGGGTGGGGGGTTTCTAAACTGGGGCTTTGTCTGGGCCACGTGGGTCAAAATTAAAGAGGACAGATGGTGTCCTTTTGTTTCAGGATATTATTAGAAAATGGGGTGAACGATGCAAACAAGCACCCCCGCTACTGCATATAAACACACCCCACCCTCTGTTAATAATTTCTCAGGGGTACAGGGACTCACCTTGCCTGATTTCCTATTGGCCCGTGGCATTTTGCCCACAGCCAATCGGCATCCTGAGAGGCAAACAAAGGGTCCCCTCTTTAATGAAGTCAGACACATGGCTGTTTAGTAGTGAAGAAGATCTGATTGGTCAATTTAAGAGAAACAGTTTTCCACATGGGGAACCATGGAGAGTATTTATATTTTTAAAGTATAGTTAGTGCTATTATATTGTGTTTATTCTCATTGGGGGATGAGATGACTTTACATGTGTTGGTACTCTTAGGAAAATAAAGACCTTTTTGAACATTAAAGCACGGAGACATGTCACAGTAAAGCCACAAAATACAAATATGAAACTGAAATTAGCAGGTTATGGCCCCTTTAACGCTCATGGCCATTTTTATTTCAGCGAAAACTAAAACACACAATGAGTTATATCCCCGTCTCTCACTTTCTGCTATGAGGTTCTTCCTCTCTTTCCTTTCCCTCACTTCTCTCTCAATTCACCAGATGGAGAGTGGGCGGTGAGCTGTGTGTGTTTCTGTGTGTGTTTCTCTGTGTGTGTGTGTGTGTGTGTGTGTGTGTGTGTGTGTGTGTGTGTGTGTGTGTGTGTGTGTGTGTGTGTGTGTGTGTGTGTGTGTGTGTGTGTGTGTGTGTGTGTGTGGCCATGCATGCTTGGTTACCCATGAGTTTGCATATTTGAATCTCCTGTAAATGTTGTCTTTATATCGTCCTCTGCTTCACTGGTGCACAGACTATATAAAGACAATTCACCTGCAGACCAGAGACAGAAATGACACATTTATTGAGCTAATAAAATACAAATAAATAAAAGGAAATGTTTTAGGGGCTAGTACAGTCTGAAAGCCCTTGCATCTTGAGACTGGATTTTTAAAGGACACAGAGAGAAAGTGCTAAGCTTTAACAGGGAGGAAGAAGAAGAGGAGGAGGGAGAGAGGGTGTGTGCGCGAGGAGAGAGAGAGAGAGAGAGAGAGAGAGAGAGAGAGAGAGAGAGAGGGAGAGAGAGAGAGAGAGAGAGAGAGAGAGAGAGAGAGAGAGAGAGAATCAAGCCACCCGGACAGGAGGCTCCACCATCCACACACTGTAAGGTACCAGAGCCACAAGGAGACTATATTCCTCTACAATAATGGATGGGACAAAGCCGGCCATGGAGTCCAACGCGGAGGAGACTCAGGAGGAGACACAGGAGAGCAAAGGTAGGCGCGAGCACCCGCTGACATTTGCGCGTTTTTCTCCATTTCTCTTTGAAGACATTAGCGTCTGCGCCAGCCTGAGCGGTTTAACCTACTTGCAATGGCTTCTCGTTTGAGACAATAGCGATGTTTTTTTTTCTCTTCCTTTTTTAGCATTTCACCTATTTCTAGTCAAATCTGAACGCATACGAATGATTGGTCCCACAATAGAAGCGTACATTTGACGTTTTCTGCGTTATCGGGCCCCTTTACACAGAGGGGGATTTGGAGATGGTGGAGAATAAGAGGGGTGGGCGGGTTTTTGCACGGGCTGGTTTTATGGTGCATATATTAATGCCAATTTGCTTTAACACTCACGAGCTTATTTCTGCCTAATGAGCGGCTGATGGAGGGTTTGTGGAGGCGGCGCGCTGCGTGTGCACGGCTGCATTGTTTCAGGTGTGGAGCAGCAGCAGCCTCGATTATTATCTCCCCCCCACCGCCTTTATCCCTTCGACCCCCCCCCCCCCAACAGAGGCTCAGTGTCCGATCCGTCATCTGATTAGTCGACGTTGCTGCAACATATGAAGCCTGTGTGTTGTGTGAGCAGCGGTGTGTTGATGCACGGAGGCTGCAAGGTGCACCATTGATGCTTGTGTCCATCAGTCACAACCCCTCAGACATGTTAATGGGGGGTGCACACATCCAATTCTGGCATGCAACAAGCCCATTACCATCATCTAATGGCACACGCGCATGCTCATTAAACCAATGTTAATGGGTGCAATCTAAATACATTCAGCAATAAATGTGTTTTTTACCAAATCCAGTCATAAATTAGTCGACTGTGTCCAAACAAACTGTTGCTGCCTCTCTGTTGAAGGTGTGTGTTGGAGGAGTGTAGGTGTGTGTGTGCACTGGTGGACTCACGCCCATACAGAGTGGATTTGTCTTATCGTAAACAAAATCACACCCTTCTGTTTTGGGACAGCAGTGATGATAGTGGAGTCACTTTTACAGTTTTTTCAATAGGTATCTTGAATGTACAGATTACAGTTGTATATAAATCGCAAGGATAGCATCATTGTTGATGACTGGAGGTCAGTTTGCTTTTTATTTACACATCAGTGCAGAGGGTTGCAGCTGATCTGGCCTGAGTGCATGCATCGTATCGGCCTAAGGGCTGTACACACCTCTCAGTAACAGCCAGTGTTTCCCCGGCTTTACTCACTTATGTGTGCAGATGTGTTCAAGTGAAGGTAATGCATTGGAAAAGACACATATTTGAAGTGACTTGGCTTCAGCAAATGGCATGGAAATACACCATGTTAAGTTAGATATTCAGAATTGTAGCTTCCATGTTATAAATTGTTACAATATTGAAAACAAAAATATGTTTTCTTCAGCTTCAGCATCACAGCATTCACATTTTTATCTCCAGCATTACCAAATGAAACTATGTTGGAAGAAAATCTTTTTAAAAATCAATTAAATTGAAGTTTTTTGGAAGCAAATATTAGGATTTTTGGCCCCAGCGTGATAAAAAAGCTAGTATTTTAGTATAAAGTTAAGAAAATGTGCTCCAGCATTACATACTGTTACTACTAGGGAAGATATTGAAATGTTTTTAGCACTAGAAGTAAACTGACGTGGAAGTTGGCTAATTTGGATGCAAATATTCAGATTTCTACCTCAATGTTATTTTTTTGTGACTTTTAAATGTCAGCACTCACACAATTTTCTGTAAAAGGTCAGACATATTTGTCGTTCCTGCAGCACTCTTTGGACTCTGTAATTTTGCTGGGTCACAGTTTGAGTAAGACGTAAGGCTCAGGAGAGCGGGGGTCCGGGATGCGTTTAAAAATACATTACATCATCGCCTCCTGAGGCATCGTCACAGCGAGGGCCTTCATCAAGCCACTTTAATTGAGAGAGTGGGCGAGTTTGTTTAAAGACCCTGAAGACGGTTGAACAGGAGGACGGCCATATTTAAAATGAGCAATTAACCCTCTGAATTCCTTAATCACCATTTTGTATTGTTCTTCTTCTGTGGTGCTCCTGGTGTGGTGTTGTGCAACCGAGTGCACCCCCCCCCCCCCCCCCCCCACACCACCGGACAGAAATAGACCGGATTGGAGGATGGCCTATTTGTCGGTGTAATCGTTTGAGTGTGTCTTTGACATCTGGAATGTGACCATAAGCTTACAGCATCTGCTAAGAAGCTGAAGACTTACAGTGGAGGCAAGAAGGCGAGAGTCGTGTAAGGAGCTTGAGCTGCCTCCTCTTCCTCACTATGTTTGGGATTACAGAACTCCCCGATGCATGATTTGACAATGGAGCGATGTGTGTGAAAATATCCAACATGGAATCATCTTCGATTTTCTGCAGCTTCTCAACGTTAAGTCAAACCTCAGATGTATTAGCTGAATATCTAACAAATATGATATCAAGTTTAATTAACCAGTTCAGTACATTTGGAAAACAGCTCCAACTTTTTAAAACATATTGGGGCCAACATTTCTGTATTAGTGTGTATGTGTGTTTCCTCAAACAAGGGTTATTTACAAAGTTATTCCTCTTTCTATCTTTGCATTCTCAACAAAACATGACAATTCCCGCACGTTACATGCATAAAACACTTTCGAAATAAAATCCCGCCCCCACAGGAAACATCTTTTTACAAGAAGTAGTTAGGTGTAATAATAGTGTAATGATACTGTTATTTTGATAAAGGAGCTGGGGTTAGACTTCCAAACTTCGCAAGAATAACAACGTCTTTAAAGAGCCACAATTAATGTAAAAATAAGGCTGAGGCTAAACAGTGATATGTGGGTCTCTGTTACCTGCATACGTATGATTTGATTCCACATTTGGCTGACCTCTCTTCACCTCATGTGTTTGCATCAGGTGTTGCGTTCACAGTCTTGCTGTTGTTGATTAGCTGTCTTCATTACGGTAAACAGCTCATGTTCTTGATTGCAACCCTATTGTGTCTCGGTGCATGAGCTGAGAGTAATTACTAACAGGAAAGTGAACACAGGCAGGGTTTATGCTCTAAGCTGTTTGTGGGTATGGGTTGATCTTTTTTTGCCTGATTGCGCCCGATAATAATAATCTGTAATCTGCACGTCTGCGCAGCGACACTGTGCTCAGGACTCGGATAACGAGACATCAGCGGTGCTCTCTGAGGAACCATCACATCTGAATCTATTAGCATGAGACGCTTTGATTAGAGGACGCTCCTCCCATGTGAGGTTTCTTTATTTGAATCGACTGTTTTCAAGTCTGTCCCCTTTGTTGCAAATGATTGTCCTGTTCACACACACCTTTCTTCTTCCCTGTGTGTGTGTGTGTTGCTCTTGCATAAGGCCCTGTTGGCTCGCCAGCCGTTGGTTATGATGTTCAGATGAGAACCGTAAGAGATTACATCATCGTCTGGATGGGTGCAGGTTTTGATGAATTCTCTGCGTGGAGGGGCAGAGCGGTGCTGCAGCCTTGAAGCACAAAGAGAGACTTCCAGCTAATCAGCCTCTCATCGTTTCTATGGTTTTTATGTAAAATCTGTGACGACCTGAGCAGAGGAGCATATTAAGAGCCAGAGAGGGACTGCAAGATGGTTCCACACTGATTTCAAATCAAGTAAACCTTTAAAGGAATAGCACATTTACGTACAATACGAGTTGGCTGGTTTCCTTTAATATTTGGTTGGTTGTATTGCTATAACTCACATTCAAAGAGCTGAAACTATATATTTGAATGGATTATTCCGTAGGTAACCAAGCTCCAAATCTGAAAATGATTGTATCTACATATTTCACATTATTCTTACCTATCTTTTTCTGTGATATTCTGCATTTATTTGACCTCTCTGGGACTCTACAAATCCTTCAAATGAACCAATCCAAAAGAGAGTAAGCCAGACCCAAAAGGCGGTAACCAATGAATAAGTACATTGACACAAAGTAAATAAAAGATTCTCTGGTTCCACCTCCCTAAATGTGAATATATGCTAGTTTTCCCAAAAATATAATCAAATATGTTTGGCATTGGACGGTTGTTTGACAAACTAAAGGCAGTCTCTGGGAAATTGTAATGGTTATTGTCCAGTATTTTCTGACATTTTATCAAACTAAATCACCAGACTTTACTCCGATGAGTGACAGAGACCTGGCCTCTCCTCCAGGACGATACAAGGGTCATTTAAACTGTGATACAGTCCAGCTGAGTCCAGGAGGAGGGCTGA
The DNA here is from genome assembly GCF_949606895.1 of Notothenia rossii. Classification (NCBI taxonomy): domain Eukaryota; kingdom Metazoa; phylum Chordata; class Actinopteri; order Perciformes; family Nototheniidae; genus Notothenia; species Notothenia rossii. Next base: position 8,177,831 of record NC_136901.1, read on the forward strand.
ATCAAAATGCCATCCTCGGTCTGATCCTGACATTTAGCTTGTGTTGCTCGTAAATATTGGACAGGTCACCTTCCCTGCTGTTCTGACCTTACAACACAACTTGTTTAAGATGACACCAAACATGTTATCTTTCACGGATCATTGCTGTGGTAAATAGTCCTTTTCACGCCTGTATTTGCACAATATTCCAAGTGTACAGTAAATATTAGAAGGTGGCCAGACCTGAAGTAAAGCAAATCACTGCTGCCACACACAAATCCTCAGATGCTTCTCACTGATGTATTTGTCTGAATATTAAACTTTTTAAAGCCTCATAATGTTGGACGTACCAGAGTGTTTACCTGGAAGCTATTTGCCAAACTGCGTGTCGACCCAGGACAAACATGTGTAACGCTGACTGTAATAGAAGCTGATTTGGACAAACTCTCATTGTGCCTCTCTCTCACACACACCCACACACACTCTAATGTGTACTCTCGCTGTTTCAGGCATCCTACTCTGCTTTGTTACACATAACCACCTCTCACTTAGGCTCTCGACAGTTTTTTTTTAAAATGCCAGTTTTTCAATGAGAATATCAAGAAGAAGAAATCTCCCACACACGATGCTTGTACAATCTCCCTTTTTCCTCCTTCTTGTCTTCCTGTCTTGTCCAGCTACTCCTGGTTATCTCCCCCACACACACACACACACAATCACGCACACACACACACTTACACACACACTCACGCCCATTCTCCTCTGGCCCCGGAGGTGTGTGAGGTTGCAGGAGCAGGTGAAAGCCGTTACACAGGGAGAAGCTCATGTGTTCCTCATTTGAAGCCATTTGCCCAAAGCCTACTGTCAGCCTCCATCTGGATATGAATGTGTGTGTTGGTGTGTGTGTGTGTTTGTTTACGTGTCAGCGACCCGGAGTGGTTTAGGGGAATGTCTGTGTGTCGGTGCTTTGCCTGCACTAAAGGAATAGCTCTATTTTAGTGCTCTGTGCATATATGTGGGCGAGACCTCGTAGTATGCTGTTTATATTCAGCCCTCTGAGTCCCTACAGTGAGACCACATTTATATTTCAATGCACTTTTTCCACTTGAATATTCATAAACCAAGCTGTATTTAGAATGGCTGTGGTCTTCTGTCAGTTTCTTTCTGCACGAATCTTGACAGAGTTGGGGAAAATCCCTTAAAACTACCAATAAATCATAACATTTTGATTTCATAACATTGTTTTCTGGCAAATTCGGTGTGAATTATGGCCATTTTCTCATAGTCTCATGCAAGTCAACTTCCTTACAGGGTTACAGGAAGTGCTAAAATGTGTGCCTCAGGTTTTGGACTCATTCCTGCACCACATTTCTATCATCTGATGTTGAATAGAATAAATGATTAAAGGTAAAAGATACTAAAAATAACCGTGAAGCCCTAGAAGGAAGCAACAGATTACAGTTTGACACCCCCCATGTTTGCCTCCATGTGTGAACCTCTACAGTCTATGGTCTGAACCCAGTCTGCAGTGGGTGTATGAATAGCAGCAAGTGTCAGGATGGCGCAGCATGCCATGTTCCTGAGAGATGCCAACCTCCCCCCTCCATCACCCACTGACGCCCAATCTGCTCCTCTCCTCCACGGCCCATAATGAGCATGATGCCGATTAAGCACCAGTCATGGTCAGCCATTGATATGTGACAAGGCCTGTATGAAGTACACAGAAAGTGTACTAAGTTATGTAAGTCAAGTATTAGCATCATAAAATCATTTAAGTAGCCAAAGTAGAAGTTCTCGTCATGCAGAATGGCCCATTGATGTTATTAGCTACATTTCACCTGCTCTTTAGTAACTCATATCGGAGAGTACATGCTTAGTTAGGCTCTGGTGCCACACACACTCAAACACACACATTGTTCTTGTGTAGCCCCTGAGGCGGCTGGAAAGTCATTCTCCACTATCACATCGGGGGGGGAGAGGCCAGAGGAGGGCCACGGACTTCTTTGACGTCTCAGGGAAAGGGACATTAGCCAAGTGTGTTGCTGAGCCATTCAGTCCGATGGCACGCCACTCCTGTCCACAGGGGCCATTTCACATTGAGGTGGAACAAAACTCAAAGGAATGGCTCCGCTGAGTTGGCACGCTGCAGCTGAGGACAGGTGAACCTGCTCTAATGTTAGCAAGATCAGAGATGACAGTTTCACACTGTGAAGGCGTTCAGTGGAGATCTGCCATCTCTGCTTTAGTCCACTGTCTCTGCAAACTACAGCCAGGCACTTCTAAATACACCTGGTTAATCATCTGCTGTTAATGTTCTTTCCTCAATCCATCCCCAAAGGAAATAAGTACAGCTTTTTTGCATCATGCGTAAAGGGAAAAAAAAACATACAGTGCAAATCAGGGCCTGCAGACTCATGAAAGATACAAAACGTGAGTGGAAAGGCACTTTAGTTACAGCGCAAGTCAAACACCAAGAGACAACTTAACTCACACAGCGTAGATGAATATTTAATGTGGAATAGCTTTATGTGAAGTTACCCTTCCTCTGCTTCGCTTTAATGTGATTTGTGTTGTTGTCCTGCATCCTGCTGTCAGAGCTGAGCCCATACTGGCCACAGAAATGGAGAAACCAACATCCAGAAGATCAGAGGATAACAGTATTGATCACGCAGCAGCAGAGCGGGGATTGAGAGTCCATCATGCTCAGTTACGCCCGGCCAGATGCTGACCTTGTGGCCTCGTAATGCTGGCATAAACAGCCGAGAGTTTCTCTCAAACAGAAGATTAGGGTCACTTGTGTACCGTGGGAACAAAATGAAACATTGGTGGCTGTTGCAATCATCCTGTTACCTGGAAAAGTTTGTGTTCTCTTGATCAAAGCTGAAAACGTTTTCCTATGGTACTGTTTTGATTATCAGACGAGACGAGACAGGAAACAATTTGCATGTCCTGAATGCCAGCCAGCTTTTTGAACATGCTGTATAGAGGCTGCAAAAGATGATGTCAGATATCCAGTCGAGCAATTTCTGCTTTTTCATCTATTCAAATGAGACCACCATTCCCTAATTTCCCATCATGGTATATCGAATAAGACTTAAAACTAGAGATTGAGACCAATAACTCGTCAGGAAAATGTTTACTTTGGGAATAAATAAAGTGCGAAATAGGGTCAATCTGACAGTTCTTTGCAGCCAATCCCGGATTTAGAATCTTGGACAAAGCAAGCATAAACCTGTAAACTGACCAAGTCACTTCTAATGAAAGATCTTTACCATTCTGAGTCTTTAGATATTTGAGAAACGACTTTGTTGTCAAAAAAACAACAAAAATAAGACCCAAGGTAGGATTACTTTTTGAGGAAACAAAGATTTGTTTTTTACTCTTTGAGGATGAATTTTTTATGGACTCGCATTTCTCTGAGGGGAGCATTTTGTCTTTTAGCTGAAGTGGAAAGACAGAAATCTGCCAAGCTGAAGTTTTTAGGTTCCTGTGTGTGCGTGTGTGTGTGTGTGTGTGTGTGTGTGTGTGTGTGTGTGTGTGTGTGTGTGTGTGTGTGTGTGTGTGTGTGTGTGTGTGTGTGTGTGTGTGTGTGTGTGTGTGTGTGTGTGTGTGTGTGTGTGTGTGTGTGTGTGTGTTGTTGCCATCAAACAGATGGGGCTTCTTCTTCATCTCAACCAGAGGCGACGCAGCCATCCATTTCCCTCCCTTCTCTTTCTTTACTTTCACACACCTTCCCCTTTTTCTTTTCTGCCCATCTCTCTTTGTCTCTGATATCCTCCTCAACTCTAGTGGGAATCTACCCATAATGCACCACGAGGAAATTGCCCCATAATGAATACAGCACTTTTAAATTGGAGTAGAGCTGCAGGCGGGGAGCAGACCGGCCACTGAAATATTCAGAACGCTTTATTAACGCTGTTATTCCTGGCAGATGCACTGTGCGCACTAACAGTTGGCGATAATCATGCAGTGCCACTGGGTTGTACAGTTAGTCATCTCCTCTCAGTTTTGTATTCAAATCTGATTTATAGTCGTCCCAGCAAGAAAATCAATGTTACTGGACAAATAAAGCACATCAATTCAGATCCTTTTTTTCAATGCAAACGCTTTTAATTCAGACCTAATACGACCATATTAGTGTGTACGACGACATGCATTTTAGGGATTATGTCACTGTTAATGTCGTGGGTGTCATGTGATTGACAGGAAGCAGATTTAATTACAAAGGACGTCAGCAGCCGAGACGTCTCTAACAATGACTGCTCTGAACATGTCTCTTGTCTATTCAGAAGATATGAATGTAATGAAAAAAGACACAAAAAAAGAAAATGAAGGTTTTGTTCTGACTGAATTTTCTGCTGCTGTGGAGGATGGCTTTTTGGAAGTGCTATTTTGTGAGTTAAACGAGGAATACTGAGGCTGGGAACATCTCAAACACAGAAATATAACCAGACTACAGATCTGCTTTTGAGCTTTTGAGCATCCGTTAGCACGTTGTTTGGGTCTAATTGCCTCATATCGTGTAGCTAGCTTCATACCGATGGCTTGTCGTCAGATGAGTTCTAATAATAAAATAAGGCAATATTCTTTCCTCCACCCCTCTCGCTCATGTCAAACAATACACTATGTTTGACCCACTTTTCCCCAAAACCCGACCAGCATAGCACCTCATCCTCACTTGCTTCCACACCCTGTGCTGTTTATGTCACCGTTTAGCACTAATCTTTTTCATTGAGGTTACATCACTCTTCATCGATGTGTGTGTGTGTGTGTGTGTGTGTGTGTGTGTGTGTGTGTGTGTGTGTGTGTGTGTGTGTGTGTGTGTGTGCGAGTGCGAGTGCGAGTGCGTGTGTGTGTGTGTGTGTGTGTGTGTGTGAGTGAGTGAAGCGAAGGACGACGCTACCGCTGAACTGGGTCGTGGGTAACACGTTGCTATAGCAACTGCTATTTGCCTGCCCTGGGGCCAAGCACTGCTTTTCATCGCTTACACTTTCTCTCTCCGTTCATCCTCCATTCATCCTCTGCCGCTTTCTTCACCTCCTTCCCTTTGTTCATCCGCTCGCTCTTCATCGATCTCTTCCTTCCTCTCCTTTCACCTTTCCTTTCTCTCTCGCTAACACTACCACTTGTTGCTTCTCTTTTGTCTCAAGCACAATCAAAGAGCCAGCCTCTATCTGTCCAACTCTGCTAATTGAAATCCTAATTAAAGCACGGGGATACTTCCTGGTTTTGAGATGACAACAACATTTTCGATATACGCGATCCGGCCGCTGTGCTCCCAGGAACCCGTGCGTCGTCCTTGGTCTGGGATTGTTGAGATGATATATGATGCAGAAGGAGCGTTACATACTGTCTCGGCGATTAACTCCAGCTGGCTCACTGTAAGCACTGCGTGGGCATGCAGCCATATTTCATAGAAGGAGCAGCGATACGAGAGGCACTGAGATGCAGCGAGATATAAAACGGGAGCGATGGGCGATGGGCTGTGTGTCACCTAAATTCTCCTCTAATGAATAGCCCATTGATTCCCATTAGGGCCGGCTGGAGCTGACCACTCCGGCCTGTCTGCTTCCCATTAGCACACTTTAAAACTGAGGCTGACAAACAGTCACACAGCCCTCAGGCGGACCGGATGAGAGCCCCGCTCAGTGTTTAAAAGAAACCTGGGAGTTCAAACAGGAAGCTGCATGGGGGACAGCAGGAGCTTTAAATACCAGCCATGCTCTTTTAAACTCCAAAGTGTTCTCTTAAAACAAATCCTCTCTTTTCCCCGCCTTGCAACGAGGTGAAAATCAAGATAGCAGACGGGTCATTCCCGATTTGCATTTGAAAGAGCAGGATTATATCTCACTTTCATGTCTTATTCTCTTCTCCAAATGAAAATACTTGTTGTTTTTGAGCGCTGCAGCTTCTCAACGGCCTCCCGGTCCTCATTGTACCACCAGTGAGTCCATTGCAATCCCCCCCGAGACCTGGCCTCTTTCTGGGCCCAGCCTTATCAGCTCCACCTCTCCATCAGCCCGCTTTCTTCATTAGCATTAATAGGATTTGGATCTATTATGCAACTGTTTGATTACGCAACGCGCGGTCTTCATCGGTAGCGCACAGGAGCATCTTAGATTTACAGCTTTTCATTCACTCAGACACGGAGCGAGGGGAGTTCTCAATATGTGTGGGCACTTTATCCCAAACACAGGTCAGATACAAGCCTCGGCTCTTATCGGAAAACATTTAAGACTGATAAAGGTGGTAAAGACTGTCATGGTTAATAATCCCATTTTCTGGAAACATATATATTAAAAAGTCCTTAATATAGTAGTTTCATATGTCACATTTCACTGTACGCCTATGTTCTTTATCTGTACGCCTGTACGCCCCTTTAAGTCAGAACAACTACTACATTGGCACGTTAAAGAAGCCCTATTATGCTTTTGGGGGTTTTCCCTTCCCTCTAATCCGGCCCGTGACTCCATTTAATGCGACCCCACAAGAGCCTGCAAAGAATATAATATGTTTATTATACGGTTACATGCCGCTTTGCATTGCCCATAAACTACATGTCCCACAATGCATCTCAAATTAGACTTTTTTCTCTGAATTTGGCTTTTTTTTGGTCAAAATGTTACTTTTTTTTTCAAGATTTCGCTCATTTTTTTTTTTTTTTTCAGAATTTGGCTTTTCTTTTTAAATCATTTTGTGACATGCACACTGAAGAGACTTGCAATTGTTTGCCCTAGACTTCTGCTCTCAGACGTAGTTAATTACGAAGTTATTACCCTATCTGATAATAATCCAATGCAGAGGCAAGCATGTAATATAATACATTATTTTATATATATAAAATATTTATACATGTATATTTACATAGTCTTAAAGTTACAACCGGCCCTTTGAGTGCAACCATGATGCTGATGTGGCCCGTGATGAAATTGAGTTTGACACCCCTGCTCTTGTGTGTTCTATAGGTTTTTGTGCATGTAACTGTTCACATTGAGAAACCTGATCCCAGTAGTGAAGCTATCGAGGACTCCTCCTCAGCAGGGAATCAATCAGCTCTTTTAAACCTGTCAATATCAAACGTGTAACACGACCTGAACGCAGCACGGCGGACCTGTCATGTGGTCGCCTGTGGATTCGTAGGCTTCACGACATGAAACATTTGGATTCAACAAACTTCTTCTGAACATTCAATAATAATGATGATGCCTCAGATGTGCCAAATGGAAGCAGGTTGTCATGGAAACAGCAAAATGACACACACACACACACACACACACACACACACGAGACAGTTCGTTTTGACTTTGTTTTTTCACGGCAGAATAACTTCCTGCTTTGCTGAAGGAGCTATTTTTAACGACTGTTATATAAGATGCGGCCCCTGCGCTCGATTAAATGTTTTCTCTTCCCTTTCATATTCCTCTTCCCTCTGATGAGAGCAGAAAGACCCGTGTTTCCCGTACGCTTAATGTGAAAAATAAACAAATAATTCATCACCATCATTCTTTAGAAACTGCTCGAGCACAAGGGATAACTGTCCATCGTTTATAAAGATGTGAAAACGCATAAAAAGCTCTCAAATACATGCAAGACGTGCAGACCAATTTCTAAGTTTAAATTGCACCGAAAACCAAAAGTAAATGAAGCCAAACACGAGTCTTATCCTCACTTTCATCTGCAGGAGAAACCTAGTAATCTTCAGTATTTGCCGCTCTAAAAATCACCTCACTGATGCCCTAGAAAAGGACTTTTATCTTGAAATAAAACTGAGTTCATGAGATATTCATGCACGTGAAATGTTTCTTTAAAGACAAAAGGGAGATGGGTCTTTTTTTGTGAGCATGTAGTGCAGCTAACATGTAATATTCAGCGCTCCCAGCTGAGCTCAGTAAACGCACACTAACGGAGTACCGTGCTATGATTAGCCGCTCGACGTGCTGACAGGGAGAAGTGTTGTCCACGCTCTCGCTGTACTCGCATTCAGCCGAAGCAGTAAGATCACTCATGTTTCTGCACATGCAAAGAGAGCGTTGCAGTGAGTGTCATCACCGAGCCACCGTATGAGACACCGCAGTGTGCCCGGTTTGCTCCTGATGGTTCAAAGCACGCATTTTCACTGTAAAATCTGACCGAAGCATTGCATCAGTGGTTTGCTCCTCTCTCTCTCTTTGTAGGATGCTTCGAGTGCTGCATCAAGTGCCTGGGGGGGGTGCCCTACGCCTCTCTGGTGGCCACCATCCTGTGCTTCATAGGCGTGGCTCTGTTCTGCGGGTGCGGCCACGTGGCACTGAGCGGCACCCTGACCATGCTGGACAACCACTTCTCCACGGTGACCACGGACCACGCCACCCTCGCCATGGTGTAAGTCTTTCTACCCCACCCCTTCATTGAGACTTAAAGGGCATTGATGAGCTCTTGGCACCCTTAAAGGATTCAGTGGCCTTGCATTTGAACATACTTCTGAACTGTTAGCGAATATCTCAAACAAAAATGTTTTTTCCTGCGTGTGTTTTTAGAATCCAGATCTTTCAGTACATCATCTACGGCATCGCCTCCTTCTTCTTCGTGTACGCCATCCTCCTGCTGGCTGAGGGCTTTTACACCACCAGCGCCATCAAGAAGGAGCTGCAGAGCGACTTCAAGACCACCGCGTGTGGGCGCTGCATCACCGCCTTCGTATGTGCGCACACACACACACACACACACGGGCAGCTGCTGCAAATCATCACACCCGCTGACCCAGATGAAACCCTCTAGATTAGATCACTTTTGATGTGTTTTTTATAAGGTCCTGGCTTAGGAACACAAAGCAGACATTTACAAGCCTGATCATTGTAAGAGCTGCTGGGCACACACACACACACACACACACACACACACACACACACACACACACACACACACACACACACACACACACACACACACACACACACACACACACACACACACACACACACACACACACACACACACACACCGCCCTTGAGGGTAACTCTGGCACAGTTTGTCCTTTCTGGCCTTATTACACTAATTGCTGCAGATGTCCAGTAACATTAGCTTAGACACGGACTCTAAATGTCCTGATGGAATGATATTAACCTGTCTCTCCTTTGAAAACTTTTGGGGAAACTCAAAAGGACATGATATTAATCTCTTGTCTAATTTCTCCTCCTCAGTTCATGTTCCTGACCTACATCATGTTCCTGGCCTTCCTCGCCATTTTCGGCTTCACGGCTATTCCCGTTTTCCTCTTCTTCAACATGTGGACTACCTGCTCTGCCATGAGGTCTCCTGACGCCAACATCACCTCGCCTGACTCCATCTGTGTGGACGTCAGGCAGTACGGTGAGCTGCCCCACATACACTCATTTATCTTTTCATTTATCTTCTCTGTGTGCCTCTCAATCTTCAGCTAGTGTTTCTCTGGGTACGGTTCAATTAAACATCATATTAAACATGTTCAGGTTCATATCAGTATGTAGTGTCTCTACTGTGACATGTGTCCATGCTTTAATGTTCAAAAAGCTCTTTATGTCTCTCATACTGCCTGTGCTGAATCCTTTTCGCCCTCTGTCTGAAACCAGGGAGAGGGCCTCTTTAAAGGGAATTTAAAGAGCTGTTTATCAGGATTAAAAGTTGGATTGTTCCCTCGTGGCCCTCCAATTATGTTTTTCTGTATTCTAATAAACCCCAGTCTCCTGCTGAGTGGTGGTGTTCCTCTGCTCATCCCTGAGTGTGTGGGTGTTTCTCAATGTCGAGGACACTTGCTTGGTAGCACATGTCTTCCGAGTCACTTGCTTCAGACTCGAAATTTCCCGCTACGAAGTACTCCGGCCTCAGTAGAATTCCAAAGAGGTTTCTCAATTCTTAAATTTCCCCTCCTCGACTCCTTTCCTCGACTCCTATCCTCAATACTTAGTCCCGCCCACAGGAGATGCGAGCGGAGGACTGAGGAGGGGAACCGAGGAGAGAGGAGTGGAAGCAGCAGGCGGTTAGAGAAATGAGAACTCCTCTCCTCTGAGCGGTCATTTTAAAGAGACGTCCATTAATGATGACAGGAGGCACAGCAGCCCTCTGATGGACAGATGTGTTCATGACGACTTGTGCGGTATAATGAGACAATAACAGGCTACAGATGCGGACATATACACACACACACATATTTATATAAATATATACAATTTCAGAATCAAACAAGTATGAGAGCACTCTCATAATAACGTAACACTATCAGAGACTGGATATATATATCCCCCCCCCCCTCTCCCTCTCTCTGGTCGCTGAAATGGGGAATTGAAATTACGGGCCAAAAGTTTTATTTACAAGTATTAAAAGTAAGCATAGGACACCAAACCAACTGAGACCCGTCTGTCCGCTGCATCTACGCACACACTGTACCAGACACACCTACACACTGTACCACACACACACACACCTACACACTGTACAACACACACACACCTACACACTGTACCAGACACACCTACACACTGTACCACACACACCTACACACTGTACCACACACATACACCTACACACTGTACCACACACACCTGCTCCTAAAGCATAATCAGGCTACAGCCGTTGTGTATTTTATTATGTGAAGCACTAAATGGTCTTAGAAAAATATCGACTCTTTGTTTGTAGATATCTACTAAACTACAGCATACAAAGAGAGTACTGTAGGCCTGTTACACTGAGTGATATATATTAAACACACTGCTCTGCTTTCTGCACGCACCTCACAGCTGTTCTCACTGTAAACATCGCGTCGTCGTTCAAGTGGTTACTAAAATAATATCCAGGGGATGAATGCAGAGCTGTCATTGGCTGAGATAACTCCGGCCGTGCGTAACGCTTCCACCGTTCCCGGAAATGCATCCGTGGAGGAGCCGTGGAGGACCCATCAGTGTCTCCTGGGTTAGAGCTCCTCCAGAGAGCCTCCTCGATGCTCGGTCCTCGATGTGCATTTAGAGAAATTAGATGTCCTTCAACATGGCGCGCTGAAATCCATTTCCGGGTCACTACCAGAGGACAGAGGAGTCGAGGAGTCGAGGAGGGGGAATTAGAGTATTGAGAAACCTCTCAAGTATGCTTGACATTGGAACAGTCCTTCGGCGGCACTCGATGACGTAGTCTGCTTGAAATAGTGGCTCTGGAGCAGCTTTACTCGACATTGAGAAACACCCTGTGAGTGCAGCCTCTCCTTTATACCGCTCTGTGTCTGCACAGCTGAGCTCATCAAGGCTCCTCCTCTGATCACAGGTCATTGGGATCAGCCGTGCAATCACCATTTCAAACTTAGTTAATAAAACACCAATTTAACTGAAAGAAAATATGTTTTAAGGCTCAATATCATACTTAAGAAGTTACTTAACTTATTCAGCTTTCATTTTATATTTGCATCGTCTGTGAAAGTGAAGCACCTTTCTCCAAATGTTAGTGTATTGGTCCGTTTGCCCCTGTTGGCCACCGTAGTTTTGATATGTTTGTTCCATCTTGGAATCAGTAATATTTCATTAGTTCATCCACACACATTTAGCTCAACCTGCAAAATATAGAAAATAATCCAAAAGGCTTTACCCTGCTCTCCGCCCCTTCACTTAACATATGTATCCCTCTACTTGAAATGTCATCCACTATAGGAAGAGGTCAACAAATACATTTAGATTATTGAGGGGCTGATTGGATCTCTATGAGAATCCACATTGCTGCAGTATTACGGCACAGTAGCGCTCTCCAATGATTGCATATCTGTGAGGGCCTAATGTAGGGGGTGTGACCCAAATTTGAAGGACAGCTGGCTCGCTCGCAAAGTAGGATGAGGATCACATATGCTGCTGGCAGCCCTGCTACTACACTGTATCAAATATTAACCCCAATTACTGGCAAATTATTATCCAAGCTTTTATCTTATTTATAATTATGCTGAAAAGGCGAAAAAGTAAAAAGGGACACACTCGCTGGTTTTGAAAAACTTTTAAAAAGCCATCCATATTTTCCCTGTGGGAGCGGCTCAGCACTTTTCTTTAATCTTTATCCGATTGTTAATGCAGCCTCGGGGGAGGAGAAAGCTTCTTGACTTTTTATCTCCTTCATCCTGCAGGTATTATTCCCTGGAACGCCACTCCGGGAAAAGCTTGTGGGGCCACACTGGGAGACATCTGTAACACCAGCGAGGTGAGAGGACTACCCTTCCCTTCTTTGATTTCGCTTCATCTCCCCTCTCTAACTCTCTGTCTCCCCCCCCCACAGTTCTACCTCTCCTACCACCTCTACATCGTCGCGTTCGCCGGCGCCGGAGCCACCGTCATCGCACTGGTAAGATCACTGATAATGTGCTGCGCCACGTTCTGTCAGCATGTCCGCCTGAAGGGGTGAAATCTGAGCCTGCGTGAGCGAGAGGAGACGGGGTCAGCGTGTTTTCACTCCGCTGTGGAGGCGGACCGCTTTGTTTCACGTCCAGGGAAATGGAGATGCTAAAAAAAGCAATAAGCAGATGTTGAGGTGGATCATCTGAACGCCCCCTCCGCTCTGTGATGTGCTCCAGCTCACAGGATAGGAAGAGAGGAATTTGGAACAAAATGTCTAAAGCACAACTCTGAAATGTCAGAATCGCCCAATGAGAATCGAGTATTCAACTAAGCCATGTAATGCAACTAATCTAAGTTACCCTACATTGACGTCACCAAACCATACCATGTTGCTAACCGAGTGGTGCTGTGGTTAGTGTGTTATCGGGACACTACAATGCTACTTAAGCTTGTTTTAAGTACTTGTGTTTCCTCTCCAGATCCACTACCTGATGATTTTGGGCGCTAACTGGGCCTACCTGAAGAGCGCCGTGTCCACGCACGACTACCAGGACATCAAGACCAAGGACGACCAGGACCTGGAGGCGGAGGCGCGCTCCAAGGAGGGCCAGAACTCCTCCTCCTACTCATAAGGAGGACAGCTCCTCACCGCGTCCTCTCCACACCTCCACACCCCCACCCCGCGACACCCGACCCCTCCCTCTGTTAAAACAAACCACCTCGGCCATGTTTGATAGTCCCCCGAGCCCCTCCTGGTCCACCACCCTCCTCCCTTCCCCATCGAAGGGAGCAGGGTGGAGGGTGAGGAGCGGCGGCTGGAGGCAGATGCTTCAGAACGGGAGAGCTCGCCCGCCGGGTGCTCGCTCAGGTCCGGAGCGTCCGTTCAGAAGCGTCTCCTCCCCCGAGCGTTAGGGCGGCGGCTCGTGAACGTGGCCCCGGCTGTGATGGCCTCGCGCTAGGAGCCAAAAAACAGCTCCGTATAAAAAAAAAACATTGTTCACTGTCGTCAGGCAGCGACCAAATTCCTCCTTTTTTGGTGTTTTATATGCATATATATGAATATATTGTGCGAATGTGTACGAATGTTGTCGTTTTTTTTAATACTCTCTGAGAAGTATGCCAGGTACTCTTTTCTTCTTCTTTATGTTTTCGCGGCCACTGTTTTTCTTTCTTCTCCATTTTAGACTTTTTATTTCTAATGCTCGATACGTTGTTGCACTATTATTGCGAAACAAAAAATAAGGGAGGACGATAACCCCTTAACAACCCCCCTCTGTCTCATAGAAACATCTAATGTGGTATCTCAAGGATTACTGAGCATTTACATTACAGAAGCTTATCATTCTGCCATGGTTACTATCAGTTATTAAGACCAGAGGTGGAGCAACTTCTTATTTGAGGGAACTTTTGCGTATTTTCTTGCCAAGGGTTAGATGGTATCGTCTTACTCTCTGCAAGAAAGTAAATGAAAGTCTTAAGCTACACTTATCACCAGCGGCAACAAATCAAAGATAAATGGTATTTGAACACAAAACAGACACACACCTCAGGTATCAAACCAAATCTGATTTTAGCCACTTTTGTTCTTTTGACGCTAAACGGAATCTACCGGATTGGTACGCTGTCCGGTGACAATTATAACTTTTTTTTGCAAATTTCTCCTTTTGTGAATGAAATCCACCTGTAAATAGCTAAACCCTTAAAAAAAATGTACACTTTCCTTAAAATAAGAAGAACAGTGTTTCGCCATGCTCTTCTATTCTTTTTTCCACAGATATATGTAAATGTACCCTTTGGGATATGTGTTTAGCACTCAAATACTAGTTCTGCATTTGATATAAATACTAATTGTTACGTGGTGAGAGGGATGCAGTACAGTTAAGATATGACACGATGGATTGAGGTGCTTGTGACGTACACATTTTTAAATGTAAAGAAAAAATAAATATGGAAGGTTTTTAATGTTCTCTCAGTTTTTAGGCAGCTGGGTTATTAATCTTGTGATTCAGTAATTTTATGGATTTATTTGTGGGTTGTTTTTTTTCTCCAATGGGCAGCCAAACGACTTTTTTGAAAGTGTTTACACTCTGAAATAAATCAAGTCAGGAATTTTCATACATTGATTTTATAATCAGATATTGTTTGAATATCATGAACTATATTCTATACCGAACACTGGTTAGTCGACCCTCAAAGAGGCCCTATTATGCTTTCTGGGGTTTCCCTTCCCTCTATTTCCTTATATAGTTGCATGTCAGTGGTCTGCAAAGGCTAAAATCCCTGTGTTCCCTCCAGAGGGAGTTTCTCTCCCACACACTCCCCCCCCCCACCCTGCCTGAAACGCCTCCATTGGATTCCTTTGTTTACTTCCATAACATAGTGACATCACTGTGTAACACTTGTGCTTCTATTGGATAGAACTCAAACATATTGTATGTATAGGTTAAGGGGCGGGACATCTCTAAGGGGTAACTAAGTTACCAGTTAACCAATCAGAGCAGACTAGGCTCTGGTTTCAAACAGAGGGTGAAAAGAGCAGGCAGTATGAGAAAAATAAAGAGCTTGTTGAACATGAAAGCATGGAGACATGTCCCAGTAGAGACACTACATACTGATATACACCTGAAGATGAGCATAACAGGGCCCCTTTAAAAAACACTGAAGAAGATTTGATGAGATGAAGCATGTCAGTATCGTCCATGTGTGCAGCTGTCTATTCTGTATAAAAAAGGACTATATTGCCATGTGTGTTTTGTTTGATAAATATACGTGCTTTGCCACCAGGTTGATGTAAAGGCAAACTTCAATTTCCTATAAGACGATGCGTGTCAGGGTGTTGTCGTTTCCTCGTTATTTGCATGAAGGAGACATGACTGTGTCTTTGCAGTTTTTCAGGTGATGTGTAGTCAAATGTTCTGACAACTATGGTAGGCGGTGTTTGCCCTGCCCTCCCCTCCTCCTCCTCCTCCTCCTACACCCCCTACCCTTTCCACCCACTCTTTTCTAAAGAAAACTCCATTGTATTTGATGGTATTGTAGTCCCTGTAGGTGTTTCATTATGGTTTGATTTTTTAAGTTGGAAATAGTTCTATGACTCCTATATAGTGATGATTTTTGTAACCTTCTCTAGTAAAACCGATATTTTTTATTATCGTGACACCGTTTGTCTCCTGTCTCGTTCTTGTGTTCGGGTCTTTAAAATTATTTGATTTTTAACTTCATGTTTATGGTAACAAACTTATATTCAAGGCATTAAAAACATGTGACAAATAGTGTACTTTTAGAAACGTTAATACTTGACGTCTTCAAATGGCCTTTTTCTCATGAAGTTACTTTTTAGCTTCTCAAATATGTAGATTTCCTGCTGCTCCTATATTTATAGCATATCAATCACTGAATATCTGTTGGTTTTAGACAAAATAATACATTTTCTTGGACTATGAGAAATGTTCACAGCCTTTTATTTGACTATTTCCTGACATTTTATATACCAGACCATTAAAACAATTGTTAGTTGCGACCCTATTTATGTAGGAATAGAGCATTGTAGACTCAATTAATTTCTCAAATGTTTTCTGATAAATGTTCTGTTAAAAGTATCTAAAGCACATTTTTCTACAATATAAAATAATGACAAATAATTGTACAAAAAGAAAACTCCTACCTCTATTTTTAGTTTGGAACTTAGCATTTCTCGGCTGTTATCGACATGATTGCCTCCTTTGTAGAGACGCGCGCGCGCACACACACACACACACACACACACACACACACACACACACACACACACACACACACACACACACACACACACACACACACACACACACACACACACACACACACACACACACACACACACACACACACACACACACACACACACACACACACACGTGATTTCACTTGATGCCTGATTAGACCTCTGTGCATGCAGACAGTATCTGCCTTATTTGCAGCAATTCTGTAGGAAACAAAAATAATTAGATATATAACTTAATGAGCCCACATTATTCCCAGAAAAAGCTCTAACTCTAACCTGATTAATAAATGAATATTTTATGGTTTAAAGCACATTAAATCCATTTGAGATGGAGCTAACCCATGTTAGTGTGGAACCATTCATTTATTGTACACGGGCGCCCTCTTGTGGACCAAAGAGGGAACTACGCTCATAATTAAACGTGAATAACATACATTTTATCCAGTTTTATTGATGGGGACTGCTTTATCTCCAGTGTAGAAAATACTGGGAGTCATATACCATACACAGAAAGTATTTTTAATAATAAATGTTAAGGCCACAGATTAATTAGAGTTTCATGTTGTGCTCCACTTTTATAGTTAGAGGAGGGGTAGTGATTAATACTTAAATACAGGAACTAAACAACTCTTCCTGAGAGAAACACTAAATTAAATCATGGCATTACTAGGTTTTTATATCAACACACAATATCCTCCAATTAGAACAGAAATTAATATTTGTATCTGGAACAAATTATGCTACAAAATGTAGTGCCAGAAATAGTGGTTTCTACCTGTAATTTGATAGACCACATACCATTTGAGGTACTTTTATATCAGCTGTGTGTCAAGATGGAAAAGATAATAAGAATGCTGTTTCTAGAAATGCAAATATAACAAGTTTTTTTTACTTTTGGCAGTTTGCTTAGAGATGACATAGCTTAGCTTTTCAACTAAAGTCACAATAACGCTGTAAAGGCCTTTAGACTATCAGGTTTGTCCACACATTCCATCTTTTTAAGGTTCATTGGTGACAAATAAATCAATACAACTCAGAAATATCAGTCTAATAACTGTCCATTCACGCTTTGTATAAATTAAAAAGCACATTCCCCACAAAGATCTGGATCAGAGTTGGGAGTTTTGTGTCTCTTGTGTGGTAAAACGGATGAATATTGGCACAAAATGTTCAGTTATTGCTTCTAAAAAACTGAGCAGACCCCAGTTCCTCTTTCTCCAGAGTCTCACAACACGGGGGCAGGTAGTCTCACACCACGGGGGCGACCTGCTGGGGGTCCGCTCAGCAGCAGGTGGACTCGGGGGGGCTCTTCCTCTGCAGGTCCACCGTGTTGCTGTGGATGAGGTGATCCGCTCTGTTGTCCATCGCCAGGACGCGACGCACCGCCTCCTCGAACACCGACGCCACATTGGTAGAATCCTTGGCGCTGGTCTCAAAGTACGGGTGTCCTCCGTTCTCCCGACACCACTGCCGGGCGTCCTCCCCCGACACCTGCCGCTCGGGAACGTCCAGCTTGTTGCCCAGCACCACGAAGGGGAAGTTGTCGGGGTCCTTGACGTCGGCGTAGTACGTGAACTCCTTCTTCCAGTTGCTCAGGTTGCTGAAGCTCTGGCCGTCGTCCACGCTGAAGGTGAGCAGGCAGCAGTCGGAGCCGCGGTAGAACGGCGTGCGGAGGCTGCGGAAACGCTCCTGACCCGCCGTGTCCCAGATCTGCAGCGTGGCCAGGTGGCCGTCCACCTCCAGCTCCTTGTTCAGGAACTCCACGCCGATGGTGTGGAAGAGGTGCGAGTCGAACTTGTTGGTGACGTAGCGGTTCATGAGGGACGACTTTCCCACGCCACCGTCGCCCAGCAGGATGACCTTCAGGAGGGCCGACTTGGCCATCGTCGCTCGGAGAGTTTAGGAGTTGTGAGACACCAATGATAGGGGAAGCACCTGAGGAGCACAAAGACATGAACTCAATTTAGAAGCAAAACAACAGACAGTAGCTGTGTTTGTACAGATGTAGTGCATAATACCAATGCTTAGTGCAGTATGTACTGTAGGGCTGCAGTAAACTGGGCGAAATATCAACAGGAAATCTTCTATATTTTTCTGATTTCCAGTTTGTTCTGGATTGATTACATAGAGGTGAAAATATCAGTATTTCTGTGTGCTATCAAAAAAAAAAATGGTATAGTAAATCATGGCATGAAATGAATAGGCCTTGTCCGTACAGAATAAGTACCCATGCAGTTTCAAACCACTGTTGGCTTTTATCAGACATTAGTCAAATCCTTCCAGTCGGGTTTTCCTTCAGGAAAGATAAAAACAGCTTCCACTTGGTCAGCCTGAGAGGAATACTAACTTTCTGTGACCCCCCACTCTGACTGTGATTCAAGTCAGTTAACTAATCCTATTAAAAGCAGCCGCAGCGCAGAGATTACACTACGCAACTAATGAACTTCCTACGCCGTGTGTTTTGCATGAAATCATGCGTGCTGTACATCACATGGACGCTGATCACAGGACCAGGAAGTGAGTGGTCCAAAAGTGATTCAACAACAGAAAAAAAATATTAAAACTCACCAGTATATCAGATCTGAATTTTTTCAGCAATCTGTAAAACAGAGAGAGAGGAGTTAACAAAGAGGGAAAAGAGGTAAAGGCAAAAAGAATATATACATATGAAATCCAAGTCTGCAGGGAGTTCACCCACCTACAGGCTCAGCTTAGATGACTAATAATCCGGGGATTTAGCATCAATTTAATCTGACACCACACATCTATGCATGCTTAACATACCAGTTTAAGCTAAATAGCAATAATTCCTCCCACATACCAAAACAAATCTGAGAGAAGAAGTCTGAGCAGGAGGAACAACACCTCATACATCACTGTCTGTCACCGTATCAGCAAGTGTGTGTGGGTGACTTTCCTGTTACATGGATTTATATGAAATAAATTGTACTTCTAAGAAAGCTTTCTACTTGTCATTGGCCTACATGTACACACTTCTAGCTACTTTAATATATATAGATTTTATAGATAGATACTTTATATATGAAGTATCTGGATAACAAATAACTTTCATAATAATGGTGTTTGTGTTGTGACTAACTGCCTTTAAAGGAATACTCCACCAAACATCTATTTATTTTATATAAAATACACCAAATGTGTCTCGTATTAGATTATAGGGCCATTTAAATTTTTTAAAGCTCAAGTAGATTCATCGTAATGTATTGTTTTATTCGACTAGCAGTCCACAATCGAAGGATATTCAGTTAGCTACCACAAAAGAGAAAGAAAAGTGTAAAACCCTCACATTTAAGAAGTTATAACAAGGTGACATTTGGCACTTTTTCTTGAGATATAACTACATTTAACAAAAGCAATCCCTTCTACAACTGTCACAACATATTACATGAGTGTGCAAGCAGTCTGCAGGTAATTAGGACGAACTGGCCAAATCCCCTGCTGGTTAGGCTGCAGAGATGAAAGACATGAATGAACTGTCACATGAGCTGCTAGTAAATAGTAAGCGTGTTCAGCCCGAGGTGCAAAACTGGGTAAATGATGTCTTTGTTCTAAAATCTTTAAACACAGACTGCATTACTGTCTTTGACATTCATTCTGGAGAAACAAACATTTATTAAGAAGCAGAAATGCCATTAAAACAGGAGTGAATGGAAACAGTCACACACACACAGGAGTCATGTGCTGCATTCAGAGAAATGCTGGAAGGCCTATTTCCATTAGTCATGAATACTTCCTTAAAACAACCACACACATGATTACATAGATATTGAATGTCCATTAATGTTAAGGAGACACTATTCTAAATTAGCATGGTAAAGCTTTGCCATAATTTGAGCCTATAACATATTTACTATCAATTAACAAGATTTATTAAACTCACAGGGGTTATAGCAGTGGAAAAATCGTTTTACAGTAGGATGTAACTTTGCAAACTTACTGTGATAATGTTAAACTGTTGTTTAATTACTTTACAGCGCCATAATTGCTATCTTACTCTCATAGCTTCATCAGGACTATGTAGTTCTCTACTAAATGTAGTTAGCTTAACCGTGACTCAAGTTACTGCCGCACAGATTTGGTTCAAAACAAGAAGAGCTGGTATCACTCCTAATCCTGCATACACTTTTATGCACATGGTTAATTATTTTTAAGCTGCTTTCTTGTGTTGGGTCCCCGCTAACATGTTGATACAATTGTTGAAAGAAGCAAAGCAAAAAAAGGCATGTCCGATAATGGAAGCCTTACCATAACGTGTAGCTGTCCGATAATGGATGAGCTAACAGTTGCTACTTTACTGACCGATAAAAACGACGGAAATAACAGATTTCTGGCACTTAGATGTAAAGTTTTGCCATCTTAATAACTCTACCTGTCGGTGTCGCTGTCGCTGTCCAGTTAAATCTCATCCACCATCCCGCCAGGGTGCTGCTGTCCGCCAGTGACATGGAGCTCCGGTGTCCCCGCTGCTGTTTGGCCCCGCAGCCGCTGGTGACGCTCACATGACCGGGGAGAGTCACGCCTCCTCATCATGTGGATGTCCGTGAATGCACCATTTATTGTCCCCTTTACACTGAAACTAACAGCTGTTCAGGAAGTTTTTAATAATCAAACCTGTGTAAACTGTGGCAAAAATATATGTGGAGATTTCACCTAATATCTTATAATATCTGTATTCATCTTTATTTATTTATTTTACTGGAAAATGTTTTCTTAAAGGTAACAATTCTGTCTATGAGAATTACTATTTTTGTAATCAACCACATTATAATTTCTACATTCCTAATTGTACATTTATTTAAATTATACATCAAATTCGTGTTTCAAAAAATACATTGACCTATATAAGAACAATTAATTAAAAAAGCAATCAAAAATGTTTATTTATTTTTATTCCATGTAATAATCATATTTTTTATGCTCTTATTTGTCTTTATAAATGTTTACCTATGTATCTGTTTAATTTCCAATATTTTAATAAAATAAAAACAATGTTTTGTGTATTTTTCTTGCACTTTTTTGTCTGTCCTATGTCCTTTTTGAGACCAGTTTATATTCAAATATTTGTTTTAGGTGAACTGATAATACCTGGAAATATAACTGTGCATTGCAATATAATTTATGCAGTTTTTAAGCCTTTTACTGATGGTTAAGATCAACCAAAGGAGCCCAACACTTCCTACCTCTGTCTGCAGTGTGTGTTGTCTGTTTATATCTTTGTGTTGTCTGTTTGTATCTGTGTGTTGTCTGTTTGTATCTGTGTGTTGTCTGTTTGTATCTGTGTGTTGTCTGTTTGTATCTGTGTGTATGTGAGAGACAGATCTGACGGGAGGGAATCTGTCACTTAACACTTAAAAGATAGTGAGCATCTGAGAAGCCACAGTGCTGAGATACCGAACAACAACTGGCAAGATAATACAGCCGCATGAGAACCGTGAGAATTAGGGGTTTATCATCGGAAATGCCTAATTTAGCTTTTAAAAGCCAACTTCAGATACAACATCGAGATACAGATACAGTCTACTTTAAAAAGCGATATTTATGAAAGTATTCAGACTGTTTTGTACGATGACGTGTAAATTAGTCATTGTGCCACATCATGAAGTGAAGGATCATGGGATATGGGGGAAGGGAGGGGGATTACTGACTCACACGCCCAAGTGTTTCTTAGATCACATGTCTCGTCCAGTGCAGCTCCAATGAATGGGATATTATAGGAATTGAGGGGCGTGAATGTAATTACTTACACTAGGAGCAGCTGAGTACCTTAACATCAGAAAACGACACATTAGAGGTCAGAGGTCTTACCAAAGTGGATTTACTTCATTACCCTGGCAATAAATTGTTCACGTGAGAAAGAGGATTCAGGAAAAGCATTTAAATGATTTACTGTAAGTAGATTAAGTGCAGGAGGCAGGAACTGATTTAGCGGGAGGAAGATGATGAAGCAACTAATTTAAAAGCTGTGGTTTTACTCTGCAGCTGCATTAGGCAATGTTTGGGCTTTTCATAATGGAGTGACTGCACATGAAATAAAGAACGCATCTTTAAAAAACTTTCAATCTCAAGTATCTGCTCAAACATGCAAAAATGCTCTGTCCTTTGTTTGTGTGTATTCAGAGGCAGACCCAGCCGCTGTGGTACCACTGCTGCCCACAGCCGCTGCAGGTCACAAAGGTCATGGAGTCGTCGTCGGGGCTGCTCTGCCTCACCCACGCCGGCAGGAACAGGGCCCCCCGGGACACCTGGCTCACCCTACAGTCCGACCCCCCACAGTTTTTGCACCTTATCTTCTGCGTCTGTGTCCCTTCGACTCCCTGAGGAAGCTGCCTCTCGCTCACCCCCCTCCACGAGTACTCCTCCCTCAGCTGCCGGAGCTCCGCGCCCGCCATCTCCTCAGCAGACATCCGGGAAAACACCTCCGGGGACAGTGCGCCGCTCAGGAGGCGCTGACGCAGATGCTTGTGTTTGGGGTTCCTCAGGTTGGCCACCCTGCTCCTCACACAGGCTTTGTATTTCAC
Source organism: Notothenia rossii (assembly GCF_949606895.1). Classification (NCBI taxonomy): domain Eukaryota; kingdom Metazoa; phylum Chordata; class Actinopteri; order Perciformes; family Nototheniidae; genus Notothenia; species Notothenia rossii. The sequence goes on from NC_136901.1 coordinate 8,200,429, forward strand.
CTGGCTGGGTGTGTGGAGCTCATGGACGTGCTTTTCTATATCTGCAGCCAGATCTGCAGCCTTGTGTTGATCAGGAGGTTCAGGGCAGAGGGCGGAAAGAAGGAGCTGGACACACTTAGATCTCACAGATGAGAAACGACAGGAAGCTTCTACCTCGAAGTGGGAATCCTCTTGCTTTGCTCCATCTCCAGCCTCATGTGGAGGAGAAACCCTACGAGAGGCCTCCTTGCTTTTCACTCCATGTGCTCCTTTGCTGTACTGTCTCTTCCACTTAGACAACAAGCCTTTAGCGATCTGCTTCACGCTGTCATCAGAGCAGCTTCTCAGGAGCCTGTAGAGCACTTTCACAATGTCTGTGGTCTCCAGCTGCTCCGCCGTGACCTGAGACTTATCGAGGTCACCGAGCAGGGTCAGGATGGTCCCATAGCTCCCGTCTGCGAGGGATCTCTCTATCTGCACAGCGCAGTGGATTATTTCTTTGGCATCCATGGTGGCTGCAAGGAAACAGACAAGAAGATTAGGGGGGCTACTTGTGCCTGTGGTCTTACAATTTTGACTTTTAGTGATGGATTTACTGGTGAATACACATGTGAAATAAAGGATACATTCCAAAAATGTCTAATTTAATATGTCAAGTATGCATTTAAACCTGCAGGAATGCGCTGTTCTTTCTCCTGTTTTAATGGTAAAGAAAATACTTGGAAATAGATCTTGTTGTTTTCGATTTTTGGTGTGGAAAAAAAATGTCTTTCAAGTTCTGCAGCTTTTAACACAAGCTCTTGCATTATGCATCAGTCAACAAAGTTCCTTTTTGAGTTGGTTTACCTGAAATCCTTCATGGTTTGCAGCTCCTTCACATGCACAGTTCCTCAGCTGGAAACGTCAACACGGGAGCCGCCATGTTGGATTTGTCTTCAAAACAGGAATTGCACAATTTAACCACTAGATGGCCCTGCAGCCTCACATACTTCACTCATTAAGGCTCAGTTTGTTTCTGATGTCTTTAGAAATTGAAGATCAGCATGAATAACACTTTATGTTCTTGTATTTGATTCCATCTAGATATGGGGGGTGTCATCTTGAATCCTATGATCCTCCTTCAGTGTTGTGTTTAATCGGTTTTTGTGTCACAATAAAAGGTCTGTTGAGGTGAATTTCCGCAAAGGCCACATGTAATCCATTTAATTTCCTATCCTATAAAATAAAATAAAAAAAGACCAAATGCATATACTCTAATGACACTTGAATTAAATAAATCTATCTTTATAGGAATTATCCCTCTGACTGTATGTGTACATAAATCACATTTAAACCAGCGCCAAATCTGAGTTTTAATATCAAAAGAACCTATTAATTCACGTTTAAAAGTACTACCATTAATTATATTTGGTTTTTTCACACAGAAATAGCTGCATGACGTATAAATAGCTGAGCGGGGGGACATTATGTAATCTGTGTATGACATCAGCATTTTAATCCCATATTATAAATGTGCTTTAAGATTGATTCAGCCGGGGCCGATAGAGGTGGAGGCCCCGAGGGAACATTTCTCTCCCCCACACACTCCCCCCCCCTGCCTGAACCTCCTCCATTGGACTCCTTTGTTTACTTCCAGACCATAGTGACATCACTTTGAAACACCCATGCTATTGGCTAGCGCTCCAACACATACATGATAGGTTAAGGGACGGGACATCTCTTAGCGGTTGATCAATCACAACAGAGCCGGCCAGCTAACCAATCAGAGCACACTGGGCCCTGGTTTCAGACAGAGGGTGAAAGGAGGTGCTGCAGCACAGGCAGTATGAGAAAAATAAAGAGCTTTTTGAACATGAAAGCATGTCACAGTAGAGGCAGTAAAGACAAATATGAACCTGCAAATTAGCAGAATATAGTAAAAGTAAGAAAGTATCATCGTCATATTGGTGTTTACATTAATTACATACTAACCCATAGTAACATGTATACGTTGATTTATATTGTGAATTAATCTGTAAAGTAACAAAATATGTGTGTGTGTATGTGTGTGTGTGTGTGTGTGTGTGTGTGTGTGTGTGTGTGTGTGTGTGTGTGTGTGTGTGTGTGTGTGTGTGTGTGTGTGTGTGTGTGTGTGTGTGTATGTGTGAGATGGGTGGGGTCAAGCTCTCTATAAAAAGACCATCCTCCTCCAGGAGTCGACACCTTGCCCCATGCTTCTCGTCTCTCCTTACACACATGACTGGAATTCCTGAAAACACACACAAGGCTCCGGGGATCTTATCAACAAAGTCATTTCACTGCAGCCTGTTGTACTAGTACTCGTGTACGAGAGTGGAATTTTACCAGCATGCTGCTTACATTCACATCATTCATCGATAGGTGGCGCTCTCTCTCAGCATGTTGGTGAAGAAGAGGAGTCATCACATCCTGCTTCTGTTGTCTCCGCCTCTAAGACCACGCCACACTTGATGGCTTGTATGCATGAGCACACACTCAAACACACATGTATACACACACACACACACACACACACACACACACACACACACGCACGCACGCACACACACACACACACACACACACACACACACAGACTGGGCTGCTTGAGAAATTCTAAGGAGGGGCTTTTCTTGTTAAAGTGATCAGTTTCTTCATGGGTAGACATTCATGACAACATCGTAAGACCCCCCACCACAACATGAAAACACACACTGCAAAAAGTGTGTGTTCTTTTGTCTCAAAGTGTGTGTGAGCATAAAAGAATATAAGGTGTTCAGGAAATCACGTATCAGCTGAGTTTTGCGCAATATTAAAAACACACATTATCAGCGAGGGTAGAAAAGGGGAAGCTTGTGTTTATTTTTTTCCTGAGATGCATGACGCCTGACTTGTTTTTGGGAAAGTAGAAACATTTCCCATCATACAACATTTTATTTACCCCATCTGTTTATGTGGTCAGGGAACAAACACCTATAATTACACATTTTATGACAACTGTTATCCCATAAATGTGTGTGTGTGTGTGTGTGTGTGTTTGTGTGACAGGGGGTTGCCTTGCTGCCTACTTACCCATCACACCCCGCCACACACACACACGCACACACGCACGCACGCGCACACGCACGCGTGCGCACACACGCACACACACGCACACACACACACACACACACACCCATCATGACCTTGAGGGTGATAACAGATGACTGGAGTGCTCTTTCTCTTTGTGTTTCGTCTCTGCCCACAGGATTCATTCTGCTCTCACTGATCTGATCTGTGTTTCTATTTTGAAGCAGACAAAGTGTCACATTCTCAGCACGTACTTATTATTAACAGTCGTGCAGCGCCTCAGGCAGGAAATGATTCTCCCCAAACATGCAACCACATACACTAGCGTGTGTTATGTCATCACAATATTGTCCTTTTGCAACAAGACTCTAGAAACAATAAGAACTGATATCGGCGTGTGTGTGGTTTGCCCTGCAGGGGAGTCATAGCACAATCACAAGACACACAAACACACAAGTCGATGTCACTTGTTTGGAAGAAACTGGATCCTTGTGATGTGATGCAACCCATTTCCTGGTAATAGTTTAAACGAAGGTTGCAACAAACTGTAAGCTTATTTCCAAACAACACTTAAAGCAGTGATCTGAATTAAAGTTGCTTTCAAGGACGTACATGCTAATCCTATGTGGTCGCAGCCATATGTTCCTCCGAGGGAATAATCCACATTGATTCACCACATTTGTTTTCCCATGGAACCCCCCCCCCCCCTCTCCAACACACACCAACATGCTCGGCCTTATGGGAAATCCGCCACCACCATCCCAGGGTTTCAAATAACCACATCCTCCTGGGATGCTCACAGTTGCGCAGCGTCACTGGACTAGCATGTGTAAAGTGATCACAGTGGAGGGGCGCGGCTCCGAATGGGCACAGGTGTGAGGGGCTTCCTCTGATTCAGCTGTGGGGGAAATCCCTGTGTACATAGTGTGAGTTATCATGTGTGTGAGGGTGGGTATATGCAATTGTTTTATATTGTGCAGTATGTTGTCTTCTAGCATTTCAAGCTAATTATTGTCTAATGCACATTATTACCAAATTAGTAGGTGAATAGAGCAGCCTATTGGGAATCTATTAAATATATTGTTGTGTAATGTTATGATACCCTGTATGTTTGTCCTGTACGTGGTTTCCTAATGAGTTGTGATTAAATGAGAAGGCCGTAAAACTAGCTTTACAATACATGGCGAGTTTGATTTGTGCATACTTGTCCCTATACTGTATATAAAAACATATATTTATGGTTGTCATATTCTGTTAAAATGAAGCATACAAAGTAATAAAAAAGATTTGCTAAAATCCCGCATAACTCCACTCCTACCTCCTAAAGAGCCTTAAGCACACAGATAAATATCTACCTTCATGACGAGGTCAGGTGATATAAGTGCATTAAGATAAGAGCTGAAGTGGCTTCTGTCTCGAAGGGCGGTGCCCTGTGTAACGTGACTTCTTCACTATCACACCTCCTCTCTCTGAGATATGAAGCGTCTGAGAGGGATTTATGAACAAACCCCGATGTGGAAACCTTCAGAATACAAATGGGTATAAACCTGGAAAGATTGTAGACGTATGTAAGTCATACTGAAGTGAAGATTTCTACACATGCAACAAGACATATTGAACACCTAATATGTTAACCCTAAGTCTGAAAGAAGATGTGACCAGTGCAGGAAGAACACAATGTATGTGTTCCTATAAGAGAGGACATAGGGCAGCTGTCCTTTTGACATGTTTAGCCTGATACTCCCCCCTCTCTCCCCCTCACTTTGCTGGTCATTTCCATTGTGTGATTGAGTCTGAATTCCAGATATCCTATATGGGCCTGCAGCGAGTGTGTTCCGGACCCTTCTCTACCTCTGGTCCTCGTTCACCTTTCTCTTATACCCTTTTCCATGTATCTCCATCTTCTATTCCTCCTTAATATCCTGCTCTTTCTCTCCCCTCTTCTTGCTTCCCCTGCAGATTTAACAAACACATTCCTCCCCCTCCCTCCGACATCCTCCATTTCTCCTCTCGGCGCCTGTCCTCTACTTTCAGACGTCTGATGGAAGCACGATTAGGAGCTCCAGAAACCACAGATAAACCGAACCAAACCAGGAATAGAAGGTGGAAGAAAAGTGTGGGATGAGCTGGAAATGCATCTACGGTATGAATGTTTGTTGTTGTGCACGCTCGAAAGCTCTCACAGATTCCTGTTTGCTCATGTGGCGAGGGTATTACCAGAAACAGGGGAGCAGGAGCCACCTCCTCTCTCTTTCTCACTCTTAAGTAATCAATAAACACACACACACACACACACACACACACACACACACACACACACACACACACACACACACACACACACACACACACACACACACACACACACACACACACACACACACACACACACGCTGTACACAAACATGGTTAGTTGGAGGCATGAGATGAGGAAGCTGTGAACAGACTAGGTGATAAGAAGGTGCAATCACACTTACAGTCCAGACACAAATAAAAACACTGTGAAATCTGCATTCATCCGATTTGTACAGAAGCTAATGCTATAGCTAATAGGTGATTTGCAACTGACTTAAAGAGGCAGTAAGTAGGATACAAAATATAGGGTCTCGTACAAAAATAGTCCCTCTCTTTACTTAAGGTGTCTGTATCTGCAGATACCCTGCAGCCCGGGATTCTTCTGGGCGTCAAACATGATCAAAATGTAGCAACTAGGTGTTAGCATGCATCCAAAAGCAAAACGAAAGAGAATCGTGTCCTTTTACCGTCTGCAAGCACCATAACCTCCGATGAGCCAGAGAGGAAGGTTGTTCAGTGTTTAAATCCATGTGACTGATAATGTTTTTTCAGGGCAGAAAATATTGTAGTGGAGAATAGCATCATTATCTTTAATTAAAGGAGTGAAGGCTGCAGTGCAGAGGTCAAGCAAACCTTTCCAAACACGCTCGGCATGAACACACACCCTCACATCGCACATATTTGATGTTTCTCCTCCAGGTCTGCAAATAGTTCACCTCTGAACTGCTGAACATGAGGGGTCTACGACAGACGGAGGTGGAGGTCACATACATCTCTGTTGACGGGATGAAAGCTGCTGTCACACAGATATCGGGGTGATGGTACACACTCTCTTTAAGAGGGGACATCTGAAGACAGGTCAGGCTCTTGCCATTAGCCTTGGCTTTGAAGTGCAGGCCTTTTGTTTCTGGGTTGATGTGAGGTAGACCACATCGTCTCACTTCCTCCCTTTGAGCTGCTGCGCTCAGACCAAAAGGGGAACTTTAAAGTAAAAAACACAATGTGCTTGTTCACAGCTTAGAGGAAGTATCACTAACAGGAAGAGTGTCTATAGCATCGAGGCTTATTTAGAGTCAAACATTTACTTTTAGGTTGGAAATGGTGCGACTTACTAAAAAAGAACAATTTGGTCCTTTTATTTTTGAAACTCACTTGAAATAAGATTTATTCAAATTGATTTGCCTTGAAAGAAAAAGTGATATAATTTCACCAAATGTGCAGAAATAGGATCAAATAAAACCGTCCTCAATTCCCTTGCACCAAAGCAAGGACTCATTTATCCTATCACCTCTTTAAAAGCCAGCGGTTACATCAGGGGTTGATAAATAGTAAGTTGCCATTTTAGGCCATTTAGTTTTTGGTCTGAACCATAGGTCTGAACACACCACAGGAGGTTTAATCTGAAGCGCTCTGATACTGACAGAAGGTGAAACACAGCAGCCGTGGCCAGGCGAGTAAAAGGGGAAATGTTTCTCCATGCTAGAGCAAAGGCTACATAACAGTGAACATATGAAAGAAAAAGGCAGGATAAAGAAAGAGAGGAATGAGGAAGGACAGAGAGAGGGGGGGAGATGATGTCATGCATTTCATAGTAAAGTAGGGGATACAAGTCAGCGGGACATCAGACCTTTTTTTTTGGCCTTTCCCTCATTCTTTCAGTCGATGATCACTGAGCGACAGCTATGACGCAGAGCTCACATTTGAGCAGATGTGGCCTTATTTGGCAAGCCAGGGGGAAAAAAAGGAAGGAAGGAGACGAGGGCCAAAATTCCACATCAGGTTTGTATCAAACCAAGACTGATGTGGAGTCAGCAGCGGCAGCCTTTTATCCCCCTCTCGTCCTCTACCAAAGCTCAATAGCAATCTCTGGCCTCTGATGGCTTGATGCAGGCAATGTGACTCAAGATCTGCAGAACACACACATCTCCTCGCAGCATATGAGGAGGTTCCTTTGTCCAGCCGTGTGGCGACCTCAGAGCACAAACTGTTCATTTTGACACATAAAGACACATTGAGCCGCTCTGACAAAACAACCAACAGGAAACAGAACAGACACTTCCTTGTCTGCTCTGCTCTCACAAATAGCCGCCCCCGCTGCTATCAAGCCTGGGTCACACTTCCTGTCTTTCTGCTGCTTGAATTCTCGCAAGGGATTCTGGGTAAGGACCACTCTGCACATCTCTGTAGGCAGCAGGAAGTCAGAGATCCCACTTCCTCCTTGGCGAGGGTGAATGCAGAAGTGGAGATGGTTTAGTTCGCTCTCAGTTCTCTATCTGAATGTCAGTATTTTCTTCCTCTCTGTTATCATTCAAAGATAAATGGCTATTCTACTCGGTAATACATCCATTTGGATTTTTTAATCAAGGTTAATTACCATTAAACATTGGGATTTTAGCCTTTGCAGACCATTTACATGCACACAAAAACACACTACTGAAAAGGGATACCCCCCAAAAAGCCTAATAGGGCCCCTTCAACATGAATAACCCAATTCTTTTGTGAGCCAAAGGAGTCAAAAGAACACATTTTGTAATGTGGGTCACACAGAAAAAAAATTACAAAACATCTGCAGCCGTTTTGGGGTTTTGATGTCAACTGCCTGCAGAACTGCCTTTCTACATTCAAAATGCAGAAATGTTGAGAAGTGCTGTGAAATAGGAAGTATTTCACCTGTTGTGAAAAGACAAAGAGGGTGATATCATTCAGATATCTTCTGTAAGGTCCTGTTGTAGTATTTGCTTTGTTTTATTCCTTTATAAAATAATATAATACAAGAATTATTATTATTATTTGGATCGAGTCACAGTGATGAGCCAAACGCCTAAAATAAATTAGTTCAATTAATCTGCCAAAAAAGAGAATAAAAACGGACTCGTCGCTACAGTCAGTATTGATTATCTTTCAATATAAGTGTAGGGTGTCTGCAACCAACTGTGCAAAAAGGTACAATGAACAGATATTGCACAATATTATCTCATATCGTCCCCTTCTTAAACTAATGGCCTCAGTCATATTTTGGAGACATTTTTTTTTCTGCCTAAATCATCTCTTCTTGATGCTGGCCACCTCTGGTAAAATGGCCTAAATCCTTATTGAAAAGAAAGTGCTGTTCCTACCCTGATAGTATAATGGCCTATGTCAAGAGTGTGACTAAGGCAATATATTTTTAAAAGATAATTACTTAAGTCACATTGTCTTGTGACAAGCTTTACAAAATGGCTGCTTCAAGAAGAAAGAAAAACTAACAGATAAATTAATATATTTTCATGGTTCTTGGCTTGTCCCCTGTTGGTAAGTGATGTTTACTATACTATAGGCTAGGTTATAAATGTTGTGTAGTTATTTAGTCTTTTAATTTCACAATTTGTAGTTACTGAAGCTAATGTAGCTACTGTAGGTACTATAGTTACTGTAGCTACTGTAGCTCCATGAAGCTTGCACACATTTCCCTCTGGGACAATAAAGACTCGAATATAATCTTTCAAAACTAACGGTTACAATTACAGCATAATTATAAATAAGGAAAAGTACATTTTGCGTTTGTCTGTTTTAATTCTTAATATTGTCCTTTTTCCACATTACATTTCCATCTTATTAGGAAAGATTAAATGTGTTTTTAACTGAATTTGGCCAAATAATATTCATTAAATAGCTTTAATGTATTAATGCATAGGACCACAGTGCAATTACAAAAATGTTTTTCACAATGATCACACAGTTGTGACCGTACGCCTACTCCTTTTTGGTAGGAGATTCACTTTGACTTTTCAGACACCGATCAGGAATCATCCAATGAAAATGAGACTCGTTAAAGAGGTGGAGCAGCATGTACCAGGCCAAGACACTGTGTGTTTCTCAATGTCGAGGACGCTTCCTTGTCCTCCGAGTCAGGTCCATCAGAGGCTAGGCAAGAATCATTCCTTTCGGAGAACGAAGAATGGAACAGGCTAGCACGTGTGCAGGTGTGCGTCATATGAGAGGCCCCGCCTTACATTTTCTGCCAAAGATTTGGGGAATTGGTCCGTGCGCAAAGCATTGTGGGGATTTTAAGACCGCGGAGTCTACACATGTGCAGCCTCGAAATTTCCAGCAACGAATTACGCCAGGCTCGGTAGAATTCCAAGGATCCTGGACATTGGAACAGTCCTTCGGCGGCACTCGATGACGTAGTATCCTTGAAATAGTGGCTCTGGAGCAGCTTTACTCGACATTGAGAAACACCCTGAATCAGATGGAGCAGAAAATAACCTAAACACTTTCATTGAAGAAGAGAGTGTTGCTGAAGATGCCTTAGCAGACCCGTCCACACCATGAAGAAGACATAGATGATGATGATGATGTTATCATTGACCCAAACTACAATCCATCCTCTGATGAGTCCTCTGTCCCTGAAAATGAAGACAGTCTGGCAGCAACTTCAGAACATTATGGTCCTCATCTAGAGGATGTGTATGAAAACAATACGGTCAAAAGGAAACAACATAAATACCTCATCCCAGAAACATGGAAGCAAAATGAATCCAAGAAGAAACATCTCAAAGGAATGGCATACAAGGCCAAAGGTGGCAAAGAAATAGCTGCAAAGCCTATGGGCCTTCCCTGCAATTTGAAGTTCTGTCAACTTGAGACTGTCAATCCAAGCTTTTTTTCTTCTACACTTGGTATCCCTGAAAGAACCATTACACTGGCTGAACAAAAATACCATCGACCATGACGAACAAGTGGCAGACCCGCCAACTACATCTCCACCTAAGAGTGGCAAAAATGCAAAGCTGGAAATTGCTGTTACAGATTTCCGTAAGGACTGGTTATAGGATCTGCCCACTGTTGATTCGCACTACTGCAGAAGCACAGCGACCTACAAAGACTAGAAGTTCCTTCACCCAGACACAACCATCCCAACTACATCAGGAATACCAACAGGCAGCTGCAACTGCTGAAGTTGACGCTCTGCCAATCAAGGCGAGGAGGTTTCAGGACCTTCCATCCATGAAACATGTCATGCCCTTCGAGTGTCATCAGCTTTTTGACAATTTGCCACATAATTAGACACACACACACACACACACACACACACACACACACACACACACCCACACACACACACACACACACACACACACACACACGCCAAGATGACTGAGAAAGGTTCAGGGGAGAAACTAATGTAAATGGAAAAGGGTTAGCTACAATGAAAAACACAGCAAAGAAGAGCTGGAGGGAGTAGTGAGGAGAGGCACATGCCTCCTCAGGGTTTGATTTACTTGCCTTTTGTTTTATTTAGCAAAGAGTGATTTAAGTTGTAGGTTTTGAGTTTGCTATATTGAATTAAAGGGCCAACCAAGGCCAAACTGCCATCTGTTTCCTGATTCTCTGTATGCTCCTCTAGCATTTTAAACTGTTAGTGGCTGACCCAGCCCCATGGTCTGTCACAGTAATGCGGGAAAAAGAGAAGTGTACTGTTTTGCCTAAGTCACTTACTCCAGAAGTAATAAGGCCTAAGTCACAACAACATGTTCGTAAATTGGCCTAAGTCACCTAATCCTCTTATTTTACACAATTGACAGACAGTGTTATTTGTATGTCAATTGTCATATATTGTCATAACCTTTTTGTGTGAAATAATTAATACATATCATATATTCTATATTTGGTTAAGCTTTTTCTGTTTTTTTAAAAACTTTCAAATATGACTTAGGCCATTAGTTTAAGAAGGTGACCATATGTAGTATTGACAAAATGGCCCTATTTCATATTGAATATATCACGGTTATCATCAACACCGCCATGATCTTATAGAACTAAAATATAAAATACAAGACAGACCCAAAGTATTGTAAGTTACCATATACTGTACGTATGCATAATGCAATATATTAAAAATAAATTATAGATCTGATTTATATATTTTCCTTTTTAAAAAGCTGTTAAAGGTGGCTGCTGTCCTCGCCTTGATACTCAAACCATTCCTCCCACATTCCTTAAAACAGTGGCTGCTCTCTGGATCAAAAACAACATATTTTCAGCTCAGGGACATGACGTTTTTTTTAGATCCTCTTGATGTGGTAACTTTGTGGCCTTGTGATGCAGGTTATGTGAGTGGTTTCAGTGTAACAGAGGAGAGGACTGCCCACATTCCTCAAGGCTGACCTCATGCTTGGAAACCATTACCTGCCCTCCAAAAACCAAAAAGAGGGGGAAGAAATCCAAAAACCAGCTGACAATGAGATGGATGATGTGACACATACTTTCATTAATTATGGCTTTTTCTAACCCACTATTTCACAATAAAAGGATGAATAAAGCTTTTTTTCCTTTCTGCAAACACTGAGGAGAATAAATATTTAACAGCCCTCTGAGTTTCTGAGAGCTATGTGCAGAAGAAACATTATTTATTCTCGCTTTCTTCCTCCTCTCTCTCCCCTGAAAGATGTTATTACTGTTATCACAGCTTGGATTAACAGATAGAAAGGCGCCAGATCGGGAAATTCCAGCATATAAAATGGGAGCGTGCTCTTTTGTGTCCAAATATGGCTGCATGTGGGCAATTGGCAGGAAGTTGAAAATGAGGTAAGAGAGACACGTGTTTGTGCTCCATGTGGAGAAGGGGAAATGCTCGTTTGTGGTTTGAAAACAAGAGAGAAGACCCCTGACCTCAGGTGAAGTCTCAAAGCTGCCTCGCTACAAACAGTGAATGCACTCGATGCACCTGCCGTGCACAAACAAGCAACACAAAGATGCCCTCACACACATTTACTGGAAGTCTCATACATATTCATTTCCATCCTTTTACTTTAACTGCCACAGTCAATTCATCACCCAAAATGCGCACACACACACACACACACACACACACACACACACACACACACACACACACACACACACACACACACACACACACACACACACACACACACACACACACACACACACACACACACACACACACGCACAGGGCCAACAACAAAGGCTGCTAATGAGCAGGAGAGCCCACAGATCAGTGGAACAGCACGACAGACCTCGCAGCAGGGGGGCCTTCTTATTGGTCGCCAACAACGGTGCCCCCGCCCTCCCCCAATCAGACAATAGCTCGTCTGGCTTTTCCCACCATGGATGTGTTAATACTGTACAGTGAAAGTAAAAAATTACAACTGCAGAAAGGAGCTGTGAAGAGGGAAAGGCTAACTTTCTCTTCAGTGAACCAATGTTACTGTTAAAGGGGCCATATTCTGCTTATTGGGTTTTCCATTTCCTGTAGTGTGTTATGAACAGTTGGGAAGGCTTATCAATCGAGGGCACAAAGCGGGAGTGACTCCACATCTCAAGATAACATGTGGCACATTAGCTACTTCCTGATGTGGTTTCAAGGCTGTATCCAAATTGACTCCATCACCACAATAAACTGTTTCGCGACTACTTTTATGCACAGTTTTGAGATTTGAGAGGATGTATCTCTGGTGTGTATCTGATGCTGAATAATAAATAATAAATGCACAATAAATAAAGGTGTTACTTTCCAAATATATATTTTGGGCATCATACTGCACATGCTCAGTTTCTCACACAGCCAACAGAACACATTCATAACATCCCAAACTTGCAGAGGTGTCTCTACGTCACTTTGAATTCAATGTGTGTGTTTGTGTGTGTGTGACGACATAAATGCAACAGAAGCAGTTACAGTGGTTCCCATCTGCGGCTCGGGCTAATGTCTGAGGAATGCACAGCAGGACACGTTGGCTCGGGGTGGAGGAATGTTTGCAATTATGGCCGGTGTGTGTGTGTGTGTGTGTGTGTGTGTGTGTGTGTGTGTGTGTGTGTGTGTGTGTGTGTGCGTGCGTGCGTGCGTGCGTGCATGCGTGCGTGCGTGTGTGTGTGTGTAAAAGGGTTGAAAGACTGATGGACAAAGGGAGAGAGGAAAATGTCTTAAGGGACAATGGTAGTCTCGTTCAAGTTCACTGCAAAAATAAAATGATGGGAGTCTCTGTGTGTGTGTGTGTGTGTGTGTGTGTGTGTGTGTGTGTGTGTGTGTGTGTGTGTGTGTGTGTGTGTGTGTGTGTGTGTGTGTGTGTGTGTGTGTGTGCGCGTGTGCGTGCGTGTGCGTGTGCGTGTGTGTGTGTGTGTGTGTGTGTGTGTAAAAGGGTTGAAAGACTGATGGACAAAGGGAGAGAGGAAAATGTCTTAAGGGACAATGGTAGTCTCGTTCAAGTTCACTGCAAAAATAAAATGATGGGAGTCTCTGTGTGTGTGTGTGTGTGTGTGTGTGTGTGTGTGTGTGTGTGTGTGTGTGTGTGTGTGTGTGTGTGTGTGTGTGTGTGTGTGTGTGTGTGTGTGTGTGTGTGTGTGTGTGTGTGTGTGTGTGTGTTCTCCCTCATGCAAACCACTCCTCCACAATTGGTCTGCCTCCACTGCTAGATGGATGCAGGGATTACATAACTCCAGGTCTGATTGGCTACTTCTAAGCATTACACAGTAGTCTGCAGTGCACAGATGTATCCCGGTGGATTGTGGGTAATATTGGAAAGTTGCATTAAGGCCAGACTGTCTGTAAATCCGTAAATCAGCAGCACTATTGATATGAATTCAATAAGCAAAGAGAAAAACAATGAGATTAATGATAGATTGTGACAGTTAGAGATGGAGCTGAGAGGAGATTATCATATTGCATAAGAGCAACGATGTTAAATTGAATAGAGGAGACAGTGATAGGCTAGTTTCATGGGCAGGCAACTTCAATTCCAGATTATTGAATTGAAATACACTTAAAAACACTACAATTTAAACAAAATCTACAATATATTGCTATTTTTCCGCTTATTTTACAGATTTTAATGAGCATTTCTGCTAACCATACCACGTTTACAAATGTTTTAAACACGTGTGCTCATTAACATTTTCTGTCCCTATCATATTAAAAAATAAAAA